>NC_056725.1:1134951849-1134966849 GCF_019279795.1 Protopterus annectens | reverse complement strand
CCACTTCACACATCCTTTATATAGTCCCAACTAAGCAACACCCCACATGGGCACACAGGTGACCCATGTCCATTGGGTCTTCTGTCTGGAATAGTGCAGCCAATAGGAAAATACAGGTAAAGCAACAAGATGAGTTTTAACTTAAATAAGGAATGATAATGCACACACTGAAGAAAAATCCAGAGAGATTCAATGTTGTTCTGCATGTCAGTACATCAGAATTAATTTTTGTCAACAAAAGTCATAGCAAGCTATATTTTTTATTTAATATCTTATTTAAGTAATGTGTAAAAATAAAATAATTATGCAGTTGCAATCCAAAACTTCATACTGCCATCTTCAAATTCATATTCATAGGAGCAGAGGATCATACGAAAGTTACTAGGCTATTGGGCTTGAGGCCCTCACAAGCCTAGTCATGAATTTAACCCATGTTCAAACAAGTCAGCACCCTATGTCACTCTCCAGCAGGGACACAGATGGAATCCCAGGGGTGTATTTTCTGTTCCTCATCCAGTTATTCAGGTTGCGGTTAAAAAGGGTTAATAAGGTACTCTGCTTGATGTGAAGAAGGAGTCTATTCCACAAAAGTGGGAGTCTCTGGGACACAAATCTGTCCCGCCAACAAGTCCTATTGATGTCACAGACCAGGTTGAGGTTGCACGTGTGGGTTGCTCGAGTGGAGCTTGACTTGCAGATATGCAGCATTCCCATCAAGGTGGGGTCTGAGATTACTTTGTATGCCAGACTGAGGTCACCTCTGAGGAGTCTGTAGGAGACTGAGTAGAAGGACAGCACCTTTAGCCTATATGGATAGGGTAGATGTTTAAGGCCCTGGAGTCTCCTGGTGAGGAACCTCTGTGGTCTCTCCATCTAATGCATGTACTTTGTGAGGTACATGCCGAAAGGGGCATTGTTCTCAATAATGGGTCTTATAAGGGAAGAATACAGGATCTGCGGTGGTGGTGCTGTGGTAGTCTTGTCACCTCACAGTAAGACACTCTCCGGTTCAATTCTCAGCTAGAGTGTCTTGTGCATGAGTGGGCGTACCTTCATTAAAGGTTGTCTGTCAGGGCTGGCAACTCAGCATGTAAAAATCAACTGCCAATCATTAGCAGACCGGAGTTCTGCTGTGGCGACCCCTAACTGGGAAAAGCCGAAAGACACAACAACATAAGGGAAGAATACAGGGATATTATGACCACCTTGTCCCTGGATGAGATACCCTTACTAATGAAGTGGGCCATGTAGAAAGCTTTCCATACAATGGAGGCAATATGATGGTAAAAAGTCATTTTGCTATCAACCTGAGTGTCCAAGTCCCTCCTGACTGATTTCGTGCTTAGGACCTTATTATCAATATGATAATTTGTGGGGATGTCACTCTCCCCAAAGGGGATGAGGATGCATTTTTTGGCATTCAGTTTGAGGCCATGTTTCTGGAACCAGTCATTTGTTTGGGTGAGACCCTCTTGGAGGACGTCCACATCACTATGAGAATTGATGACAGCACCCGGTTGCAGTCATCTGCAAACTTGGTCAGCCATAGCCCGCTGGTTTTTGGCCAGCACCTCAGAAAAGTATATCCCAAACAGCAGAGGCTCCAAGACAGATCCCCGGTGTACACCACTCATTACGGGTCTACTGCTTGAGGTGGCTTCCCCTATTTTGACTAGGTGAATTCTATCAGTGAACCAGTTTGCTACCCATCTAGTAACATATGGATTAATGCCTAGTTGAGAGAGTTTATCTATTATACCTGAGCTGGGAATAGTATCGAAGGCTTTGGCCAAGTCAAGGTAGATGGTGTGCATCATCTTCCCCTCATCCGTGGCCTTGGTGACTGTCTCAAAGAAGTCAACCAAATTTAATAGACATGACCTCCTCTTTAAGAAACCAAACTGTGTGGAATCAAGTGTCTGGAGGTTGCCAGTGTCCTTGTTAATGAGGTCGATGATAATCCTCTCCATGGCCTTGCAGGTCAGGCTAGTTATGCTGATGAGTCTATAATTTCCATGATTGGTGGATGCTCCACCTTTGTGCAAAGGGATGGCAGTGGCTGTCCTCCACTCTGCTGGGATGAAGCCGGTACTCAGGCTTTGGTTGAATAGGGTGCCTAATGGAACTGCAAGTTCCTTCCTGACTTCATGTAGGATGTAGCCTGGGATGTTATTGGGTCCCATGGAGGCTGTATTTTTTGCCATTGAGAGGGCAGTGATGACTTGCTCCATAGAGATAAGGGGAGGGGGCAGGTACTGGGGATGCCCTGTTTTACTGATGGGGAGACAGAGGGATGAAATTCTCACTGAACCTATCTGCCAGCAGGTTGGCTTTATCTAGAGCATTTGTGTATGTGGTGTCCTTGACCATCAGTTCTGAGCAGATTTGGGTGCTTCCCTTGAGATTGCGGACATATGTGAAGAAGGCCTTATGATTGTCTTTAGTAGACGTGGCCAGTTTGTACTCGAAGTTTGCTTTGGAGGATTTAATTAGTGCTCTTATTTGCTTGTTCTGGCTAAGGAGATATTGCTTCCAGTTAGGTACCTGCTCCTTCTTGGTCTTGGACATCAATTTTTTTCCTTTTATTATAGAGTTTATTTATTGCAGATGTCCACCAGACAGGTTTACTCTTCAAGTGTTTGGCAGTGTGCTCTGTACAGACTCAGACACCTTGAGTGACATTTTTCCAGTAAAAGCACAAATGAAATTTCTCCCATATCTGATTGCACACAGGACAAATAGTTTGCAGTGACAAGCACTGTCCACATACTTGCAAACCAGATACTCCTGACAGTGACTTATATTCTGACTCCAGCAGTCTAATCAATAAAAAAGGGTCCATTGTCATGGATATGAACTTTGCTACTCTCTCTGTTACTGGCTTGGTGGATATGGGCATCCTGAGGCAATGTAGAAATTGCCTCATGTTTACTGACAACCAGTTAATTCTCAATCAAACTGATATGGTATGTGAGAGATGTATTTACACAATGTCACTGGAGACAAAGCTCTCACATAATAGTACTCCTAATGTCAATAAGGTTGTCAGTAGTACACATGCTGCACCCATCACGCACAATTCAAAGCAGATATATAGACCTGCATATACTGAGGCCCTTACATGTACCCTTCTTAAACCACAAAGACCTCCTAGACAAAGTACAGATAATAAATACCCCCAGCAGCCCCAAACACACTTTTTCAAAACAACACCCACATCAACACAGAACAGCTACATCTCATGGAGCATCTACCTCTAAGCCCATAAGGCAAGTCAACACACAATCCAACATTCTAGTCATTGTAGACTACATCGTGAGACACACTGATGCCCCTCTCATGAGGCTGAGTAAGGAGCAAGTTATAGTAAGTTGCTTATGAGGGGCTAGGATCTACCACATTATGCATGCACTCAGGTCATTGGACCACAATTACCAATATGATTCAGTCAAAGTCAATGCCAAAGTAAACTTTACCGTTATACAGATCAACACAGAGGAAAAAGTGCGTGTCACTGCATGAAATTTCGATACTCGGGCTCGTACCATAAGAATTATAGTTTACAGAAGGAAGATTAATAATAATTTAAAAATACTGAAATAGAAATCAAAAATAAGATACTAAAAAATAAACACAATAATGTATAAAGTGTAAAGTGAGCTATGTAGATAACAATGACATATTGCACATAAATAATGTTTGTTTACCCATTTAGCAGGTTAGGTTATGAGTTTGTTGTTCAGCAGTCTGATAGCACATGGGAAGAAGCTGTTATGGAATCTGGATGTCCTGCATCTAATGCTTCTGTAGCGCTTCCTTACTGGCAGGAGTTTGAACAGTCCATAGGCAGGATGATGTATATCCCTCAGTAGTTTTTGGACTCTGCCATAGCAGCTGTTTGAATATATGTCCTGTAGGGACTGAAGGTTGGAGCCAATGATTTTTGTGGCTTGTTTAATGACCTTATCCAGTGCCTTCCAATTGGCTTGAGAGTAATTTCCATACCAGACAGTGATGTTGTTTGTCAGTCCACTCTCAAGTGTGGCTCTGTAGAAGTTAAGTAGGACCTGTGGGGGGATGTTAGCTCTATGAAGTCTACTAAGGAAGTGGAGACATTGTTAGGCTCTCTTTATAAGGTAGGAAGCATCTGTGGCCCAACTGACATCTTGCGAGATATGTATCCCTAGGACTGTGGTGCTATTAACTCTCTCCACTGTGGCACCATTGATGATGATAGGGTGTGTGGCTTATTTACATTCCTAAAATTGATGATAATTTCCTTGGTTTTTCCCAACATTTAGTGCTAAGTGGTAGTCAGTGCATCAGTAAATGAGTTGGGTCACCTCCTCCCTGTAGGCTCTCTCATCTTCCTTCTTGATAAGGCCAATTACTGTGGTGTCATCTGCAAATTTGATGATTCTGTTTGAATGATGCTTAGCTGTGCAGTTATGTCTTAGAATTGTGAAAAGAAGTGGACCATATGGAACCGATGGAAGTCATAGTCCATGTGGGAGTAAATGACCTGAGATGTACAGCCCTAGACTATATGAAGAGAGACATCATAGAACTCTCGGAATATGCGTCTCAGGCTGGTATGAGCCTAGCATTGAGCAGCATTTTACTTTCTCCAAGGACGATGCCACAATATGAACAAAAGATGATTGACTTTAATAATTGGCTTAGTTTCTGGTGTCATTCTAGGGGGGTGCAATATTTGTCAGTATGGAAGGAGATGGTCAACAGACCATGCTGCTTTGCCAGGGATGGTCTGCACCTCTCCCCTCCAGGCTTTCGAATATTAGCTAAAACATTGTCTTCTCCCATAGTTTCTTTTTTAGGCAATGCCAAACTGAAAGTACTTCTGACATAGCAAATCAAAACCAAGAAAATCTACATGCATTACTGCTCTATGCTAGGAGCCTAAGCAAAAAACTTCACTCCCTGGAAGCTTTCTTTACCCTAGAAAATGCTGATGTCTGTGTGGTCATTGAAACATGGTTTAAAGCTGCAGAGAGCACACCAACAGTGCAAGGTTATAATGCCTTCCGCATATTTAGACCAGCTACTTCACAGGCAGGCACTATAGGTGGAAGTGTCTCTATTTACATAAAAAATAAATATACTTCAAAACTGGTCAAACAGGACAATGCACTTGAGCTGTTCTGTGTTTAGATCTCCATAAGTAAAATTCAGTACCACTTCCTTGCAAGCTATAGGTCCCCTTCTATGACCCAGGAAACCCATACTGTGTATTGAAACTTATTAGAAACACTAACCATCCAACCCAATACCATATTTATGGGTGACTTTAATTATCCCACAATTAACTGGGAATCTTATACGACATCAAACATACTTGCACAGAGATTCCTGGATTTTGTAAACACAAACTCCCTGGACCAGATACTCAGTACACCAACCAGGGGTACAACCATACTGGATCTGGTCCTCACTAATATGGGAGAGTGCTGTACACCCCCTACTGTATTGCCTTCCTGGTAAGGTCAGACCCCAAAATGGTCTCCTTTAAAGTAAAAATAAAACCTGGACCGCCAGCTCAGCCGGGAATATTCAGGAACTATTTTAAGTCTAACCTCTTGCTATTAAGTGAGAACCTGGCAAAATTCCAAGTCCCCATAAACCCTGAGAACACTTCTGCCTATGCAGAACTGTTCGCAGAAGCCCTCTTCAAGCATGTTAATAGCTGCGTAGAGACACCTGTACTTACCAGGAAGAAGTACAGAACTAACTCCAAAAACAAGTCACCCTGGTGGAATCACAAAATCAATCGTATAACAGGAGGAAGAATATCATGGCAAAAATTAGGAGGTGCAGCACCCAGCAGGATAAAAGCAGTCTCACCAAACTAAAAAAAAAACAACTCAGAGAACAGATAGTCTCCCAAAGCCAAATTTGAGGTAAGTGTGGCCTCTCAGGTCAAGGACAACCACAAAGCATTTTTTAGCTATGTTTGCAACCTTAAAGGCAATACACAATTGTGTGCAGAGTTCATTGTAAATGGAACCACCTATACTGAACCAGAAGATATAGCATACCTCCTGGCTGATAAATTCAGCCCCAACTGCACATAAGTTAGTACTAGACTAACTGCCCTTGCAAGCCATTTTAAGCCTAGCCCAATTATCCCTTGTGAGACTCAAACCCTGCACCTTGTGTTTTTAAGGAAAACACCTTAGCCATTAGGCCACCCTCCCAACCCAACATGGAGTGTTTCCTGTGTGTCACACTGTTTGACCAGCCTGGAGGTGTGTATGTCTTTTATATAGATTGCAACTCCACCTCCTTTTGCTTTGCTGCCCACAGTTTGGGGTTTGAATGTATGATAGGATGAGTAACCTGGTATGGCTGGGGTGCTCTCTGCAGTTTTAAACCAGGTTTCTGTGATGGCACAAATGTCAGCATCTTCAAGGGTTAAGAATGCTTGCAATGAGTGCAGTTTCATGTTTAGACTCCTAGCTTTTAGCAGCATGACCTTTAATTTACATTTTGATGACATGTTCATGTTAGTAGTTTTGACCTCATGGCATTGCCTAAAAAAAGGCACTATGGAGGAAGGAAGAGCCTTTGCCAGGAGTCTGAAGCCTAAAGGAGACATATGCAGGCCATCTCTGGCAAAGCATCGTGGTTTGTCAGTCATGACATCCCAATGTGTCAGGTACCGGATCCCCTTGGAATGACACCAGAAACTAAGCCAATTGTTAAAGTCAATCATTTTCTGTTTGTATTGAGGCATCATTCTGGGTGACGAAAGAATGCTGCTTAAGGCTAGGAACATACCTGCCTGTGACACATATTCAGTGAGCTCCATCATGTCTCTCTTCATATTGTCCAGGGAGGTACGTCTCAAGTCATTCATGCCATCGCGGACCTTAACAGAGTCATAACAGTACCTGCTGAGAGAGTTGAGTGCATGGGTGATATGGCGGATTCTGGCACCTGATAAACAACTAACCGTGACTTTCTCCTTATCCAGCCTGGTGAGGGGCTCATCTGTGTGTCTCACAATGGAGTCTCCTATGACTAATATGTTGGGTTTCTGTTTAGGCCTTAGTGGCTGTGAGACACAGATGTGTGGACTATGTGCGGTGTGTGGTGTGGTGGGCAGTGGAGTTCACATGTGTTTTTGCCTCGGAGGTCTCTCTTGTTTGGGTATGTTTTTGTTGAGGACCTCCACATATGGGGTGTTTGTTGTGTAGATGTGGGTGGTGTTTGAGGTGTGGTGTTCATGTTGACAACCTTCTCAGTGCCAGATATACTGGCTTGTGGGGGAGAGAGCAACATCACTAGGTGCATGATATAACTGCATGTCTCACAAATTGTGTTCCTAGGTGGTAGTAGTAGAGGGTTGTCCATGTACATGAGGCAGTTACTACACTCTCTCAAGATGCCCATATCAACCAGACTGGCAGGAGAAAAGATAGGAAATTGTCCATCCATATTTGGCACAAGCTGAGGGAGAGAGGCCAGAGAAAGCTAAGAGGGTAAAAGGTGGAAGGTCTAAGAGTAGTACTACTAGGTGATCACACAAGTGCTACTAAGAGAAAATTTGTAGCTGGAATACCTCAAAAAAAGGTTAAAAAACATGCAGTTGAAGCTCTGGATGCAGCAAACCTGTATCTAGACTATGCTACTCAATTTAAGGTTAAGAACACAGTAACAAACTCACAAGGAAGCACAGACTAACCACTTACAGACAGAAGAACAGAACTCACAGTATGAAAACATACAGTTAAACAGTAACAAAATTCAGTAAAATGCAATTAAACAGTAATGAATTGCAGTATAGTTAATCAGTAAATTGCTTTAAAACAGTAGCTCACAATCACAACAGTAAAAGGCAGTTCAAATAAAGCAGCAATTCAGTAGAATACTGTCATCAATTTAATAAGGCTACCAACAAGCAGTAATAGATGCTGATGGCTGCCGAATGACCTAGCCATCCTGCAGGAAGGTTTGTTCCAAGTAAATAGCTGGTGACAAAATCATGGCTTGAAAGCATTATTATCTCCATTGAGAAGTCATCTACTGCAGGGAACTACCAAATTGACAATACCCACCCCTAAGAGTTGACCCAGTTGTTCAGGGTTTGGGAACTTATGTGGACAGTGACCTAACTTTTGATAGGCATGCTTACTGTCACAAGGAAGTCCTTCTATATTGTGCAACTTATAAACAAAGAGATAATTTCTAGATATAGGGATGTCAATGTTCCCTTTTACTCAACTCTCATCAAGCCAGTCATTGGGTATAATGCCCCCTTTGACATGTTATCTCTCCATACAGATGCAACAGTTGGAGTGCCTGCAGACATACCTTACTAAAAGGGTACAAGACCTAAACAATAATCCCACATGGATCATCTCAAAGCCCTGAAACTATAACTGGTATCCTACAAACTAATAAAAGGTGACCCGCATCTGGTGTGCAAGGCATCCTTTGACCCAATAGTGATGGAACTGCTGCATATCAGCAAGTCAAATGGCATCAGAAATACTCGACCTTGGGATCTAAACCTCTTCTGAAACATCAGCAGAATGGTTTGGAGGGACTGGTATATCTCATAGAGGATAGCACTGCTCTGGAACAGGCTCCTTATCCAGGATAAACAAAGCTCATCCCTATTCATATTCAAGTTCAATTTGGATCGATGGATGGGTAACAGAAAATATATTCCAGGACTGCCTCCTATACTAATAATGGGCAGAGATGGCTCCTAAATGCTTTATCCCATGCGTGGGTCCTCTCAAATTTTCTATGTTATGATCTCAGTTATTCTCACTAGAGATAATATATAATTATTGACCATCGTATGAGTAAGGCCAATCTGACACCGAATGGGATAGGTTAATTCAAGCACCAAAGAGGAAACTGGCTAGGCTTAAAACCGCTTGCAGTGGCAACAGGTCTAGTACTTACCTATGAATGTATGACTGTGTTACATGGTATGTGGTCCTGTCTGAGTGTTCATGTTGGCAGGAGGGGAGACAAAAGAGCAGAAGGACATGCATGGGCATCAGTCTGTCTTTTTTTGACTGTCCACACGTTTCATTCTGCCAAGAAAACAAGTGCATCATTGTATGCTTCCTCTGTCTCTTTCCACTTACCAACTTGTTTTTTTTTTTATACTGGCAGCTGCTTTCAATGCTGCAAGGTGAAAAAAAAAGAATATACTTGAACAGGGAGATGAGAGAAGAGGATTTATTCCTGCAAACAACCATCCTGCCATCAACTTTTTTCAATAATTCTCAACAAAGCTAAAAATAATGGTGGGGTAGAGAACAAAGATACAAAATCATTATCAGGGACAATTTTTCAATATTATTATTATTCATTTAAAAATTTGCACCCACGGTTGTGGTGCTGCGGTAGTGTTGTTGCCTCACAGTAAGACGCTGTCCAGTTCGATTTTCAGCTAGAGTGTCTTCTGCGTGGAGACATGCGTGAATAGGCGTACCCTCATTGAAGGTTGTGTGTCAGGCCTGACAAGCCGGTATGTAAAAATCAACTGTCAATCATTAGTGGATCGGAGTTCAGCTGTAGCAACCCTTAACCGGGAAAAGCCGAAAGACACAAACAAACATTATTCATTTAAAAATTTAATAAGATTCACATCAAAATGTATTTTTTGAAGACTACAAAGGGCCAGATACCAAAATATTCACAGACGTTGGTGTAAGGCAACAATTTCAGTGAAATCTTGCAGGAAGTCGGGTAATATGCTAATTAGTTCCAGTATGGAATTAGAACCTCAGAGCAACATAACAGCAAAAGATGATCAGTAAGTCTAGCACACAGTGAAGTCATACTAAAGAGTGCATGCATAACAAGCAATGTCCATAAGGAAATATGAGGGCAATCGCAGGAAATTTTAGAGGTGTACACAAAAATATCTAATAGGTTCATAGGTTCATAGGTTCATACTAGGTTATCTGCCTTAGGGCATTTATAAGCCTAGCCAGAGTGTGTTTGGCTTTCGCCACCCATTTTAAATTAATTTTGCTATGCTCTTTTTTGAGGTTAGTATACTGTGCCTCTGTCTAACAGTGACACAGAAGTGATACCCAGGGTAAACCTACGATCTCCCATCCACTCATCAAGATTCCTCTTGAATAGAGTCAATGAGGAACTCTGCCTAACCTGGACTGGGATTTTATTCCAGAGTGAAGGGAGCCTCTGGGTTATGAATCTGTCCCTCCAGCATGTCCTATTTATTTCAGTGCTGAGGTTCAAGACTCTCGAGCACATAGCTTGATGGGATTTGGATTTTCTGAGGTGCAGCATGTCCATTAATTCCGGGTTGGACATGGCTTTATACGTCAGGCACAGATCGCCTCTGAGCAGGCGGTATGCCACTGAGTAGAGCTGGAGTTTCTTTAACCGGGCAGCATATGGCATCTGTTTGAGCCCTTTGATCCTCTTGGTGAGGTACTTTTGGGGTCTTTCCAGTTGCTGCAGGTGTCTGGTAAGGTACATCCCAAAAGGGGCATTGTACTCAATTATGGGCCGGATGAGGGATAAGTAAGGAGGCACGATGACCTCCCCTGATCTAGATGTGAATCCCTTCATGATTAGGTGGGCTATATAAAATGTTTTTCTAACCACATTGGCCACGTGGTTGTCAAATGAGAGATTGCTATCAACATGGATCCCCAGGTCCCTAATTACTTCTTCTGTACTTAATGGATTACCACCTATGTGGTAATTTGTGGGCACTTTGTTTTTGCCAAAGGGGATGACTATACACTTTTTGGCATTTAGCTTGAGGCCATGGCTCTGGCACCAGTTGCCTGTTTCTATGAGGCCCTTTTGGAGGATGCTTGTGTCGGCTGGAGAGTCGATTATGGTGCCCAGTTTGCAGTCATCTGCGAACTTGGTCAGCCACAGTCCTTCCATGATGGCCTGTACCTCCGAGAAATATATACCGAACAAGAGAGGTCCCAGGACTGAGCCTTGTGGGATGCCACTTGTAACTGGTTTGGAGTCTGACATGGCTCCAGAAATTCTAACCATGTGGGTTCTGTCCTTGAGCCAGTTTACAACCCATCTAGTGACATAGGGGTTTATATTTAAGTTGGTGAGCTTATCTATAATGCCCGAGTGGGGTATTGTATTGAAGGCTTTTGCAAGGTCCAGGTAGGCTGTGTGGACCACCTTCCCCTCGTCAATGGCCTTGGTGACTGTTTCAAAGAAATCGACCAGGTTTAAGAGGCAGGATCTGCCCTTAACAAAGCCGAACTGGATAGGATCCAGTGTCTGTAGGTCCCCAATATCTTTATTTATGAGGTCCATGATGATCCTTTCTATAGCTTTGCAGACCAAGCTAGTCAGGCTTATGGGGCGATAGTTTCCAGGATCCGTTGAGGTACCACCTTTGTGGAGAGGGACCACTGTTGCTGTACGGCACTCTTTGGGTACATATCCTGTAGTAAGGCTGAGATTGAACAGTAGTTTTATGTTTGGGTTTAGCTCTTCTTGGTGTTCATGTAGGACGCAGCCTGGGACATCGTCTGGTCCCACTGATGCTGTGTTTTTTGCTTTGGAGAGGGTGGCTCTTACCTGAGCATCTGAGATGTCAGGGAGGCAGAACTCTTTGCCCTTTTGGTGGGGAGGGGGAGAGAAGTTTGCGCTGAACCTGTCAGCTAGGATGTTGGCAATGTCTGTGGGTTCAATGTATTTTTTGTCATTTTGGACTAATTCTGAGCATATCTGGGAATTCCCACCCAGGTTCCTAACATAACTAAAGAAACCCTTGTGATTATCCTTAGTGTCCTGTGCACTTTTTCTCTCGAAGCTGGCCTTAGATGACTTTATGAGTGCCCGTAGTTCATAGGTTCATAGGTTCTTAGGTTGGTACTAGGCTATCAGCCCTAGGTCCTATACAAGCCTAGCCATAACAATTCCCTGGCTATTTCTTCCCACACTATTTACTTCCCTGGACCCCTGTCCAGCAGGGCAACTGACATGATCCCCGGGGTGAATTTCCTTTCTCCCATCCAATCATCAAGGTTCCTTTTGAAGAGGGCCAGAGAGGCACTCTGCTTGACATGTATGGGCAATCTATTCCAGAGTCTGGGGAGTCTCTGGGTCAGGAACCTATCCCTCCAGCATGTTTTGTTTATTGTGATGACAAGGTTTATATCCCTGGAGCGTGTGGCTCTGAGGGATTGGGATTTCTTTAAGTGGAGCATGTCCAACAGATCTGGGTTTGACATGGCCTTGTATGTTAAGCAGAGATCGCCTCTGAGTAGACGATATGCGACAGAGTATAGCTGGAGTTTTTTAAGGCGGTCAGTATAGGGCATCTGCTTTAGGCCTGTGATTCATTTAGTGAGGTATTTCTGCGGCCTTTCCACTAGTTTTTTGCTAATACTGATCAGAGATGCCTTCCCTTTTTGGGATTTTGCTCTATCATGTAGTAGCTTCCTCCTTCTATTGTATAGTTTGTTTATGGCTGGGGTCCACCAGACAGGACGTCTGCCTTTGGAGGATTGGGTCTTGGTTTTATTTGGGATTGCATGATCCATGCATTCCTGAAGGTGTTCATAGAATGCGTTTATAAAGGATTCTGCGGTCTGGGCCGTATTTTCCACAGGCTCGGGGGCTTTGAAGGATTCCACCTCATTTTTGAGGAGCTTGAAATTTGCTTTAGAGAAGTTTTTCACTGTGGTTTTCTGGGCAGGGTGTGGGGTCGGGATGTGAATATGCAGTGAGATTAGTTTATGGTCTAATCTTACCAGTGAGGGATACACTTCTGGTCTGGAGCATAGAGTCCCCATGTTGGTGATGATCAGGTCCAGTATGTTTTCCCCTCTTGTGGGAGTGGTGACAAGTTGTTCCATAGCATTTGAGTTTATAAATTCTAGGAACCTTTGGGCTAGGGTGTTGGAGCTAGAGTAATGCTCCCAGTCTATGTTTGGGTAGTTGAAGTCGCCCAATATAATGGTGTTTGGGGAGACCTTCATATTTTCCAGTGTTCTCAGGAAGGCTGAGTGGGGTTTCTGGGTTTGGGAGGGTGGTCTGTAGCAGGCTATAAACTGGAAGGCAGTTTTACCCACTGTTAGTTGCACATGGATAGTCTCAGATGCTTCATGCTGTGCCACCAACCTGGAGGTGTGGGTATCTTTGACGAATATTGATACTCCCCCTCCTTTTGTGGTTCGGTCCAAGTTTTGGGGCCAAAAAGCATGGTATGAGGTATAACCTGGTAGTGCTGGGGTGCTCTTGGGAGCCTTGAACCAGGTTTCTGTTACTGCACAGATATCAATGTTCTGCTGATGTGGCGTATATGGCATGGCATTGCAGATAGGAGTTAACAGAACATTACCAACCAGCAGTAGTACTCCCTGTATACTACACACACATCTGTAATACCACAGGGAGTACATTGTAATCTGCAATTAGTAATTAAAAATATTATGTATATTTGCAGAAGATTTCGAATCCAGAAAAAAAAAGTGAAAAAAATGTCCTGTGGAAGTGGCATACATAGTCACGTCACCAGCTGTAACTGCATCTAACAATATAAGTAAAATGCAGGATGAGTGAGTGTAAAACAAGTAATACACACACCTCAAGAAATAGGGGGCTAGAACAGGAGAAAGTGGGGGAGGGTAAACAAGAGGGAATAGGTAGGCCAAAGGGAGAGTCAGAGGAGCATGGATATTTTATTGAAAATAGTCTCCTTTTTTGTATTTTAGCAAAAAGAAAGACTGGTAAAAAAGCTAGTAAAAGCGCAAAAAGGACAGGATATGTGACACAGGCAACATACATACAGACTGCATAGGAGAGGCCATGGCCATGGGAAGTGAACAAATAAGGTAGGGATACAGCCAAAGCATGATCCACCATGCTAAACAACATAAAGTAATACACCAATGCACACAATAGCAGTGCTGTGATGTTTGCAATTGTGTGACAACCTTACAAATAACAAAAAGGATCAGGATGATGTTATCCATATGACAGGGAGCAGTACTTGTGCAAAACAGCCAGTTCAGTATAGACTGACCTATATATGTATTCATGTATTTGGATATCAGCAATGCAAATGCAACTCACTTATTAGTATGGCAAATCCAGATCCAGACAAACAAAAACAGGATCATAGAAGCAGAGATCAGATTAGAACCTCCAACCATGCATTCAAGAGACAACCATCTATCCACCAAGACAAACAGCAATCTTACAGCATATAGGACAAATGACTGTGTTATATGCAAGTAAGCATAATAAATGCACTGCTGGTCAGGAGACGCATCCCAGTGTAGGCCCAGGGAACATCACAATCCAGTGAAAGCAATAGGTTGAACAAGTTTTCCATGAATATCTGTAATGCATGCAGCATTCACAATGCATGCATTCCTGAATTGCTGCAGTAAGGGGTTTAAGGATGGCATACAATGGTATGTTACTGAACATTATGTGCATGGTAACCTTAAAGTTGGCCACTGTACTGTAGCACAACATGATGAACATCATCAGTTTGTGCAGCAACAGAGAAGCAAAAATACTGACACTGAAGCTGCATAAATTCATGGGATACCCTGCTAGATATCACACAGGTAGAAGCCTCACATGTCGCAACATAGTTTGGTTGTGTGTTGCACATATGTGGCATCTCTATCTGAACAGATAACAAGCTCAGATAGCATACTATTATTATAGGCCACTAATACAACCATCACACAAAAGTACACATGAATGTCAAAACATCCTAAACATATACCATGTATATGTGTATTATCAGGTCTCACCAGTCATGATTCTTATTTGGTTTAAGGCATGGATGTCTAGAAATTCACCACTAATCTTCTATACTTTTTACATAATCACCACATGGTTTACTGTCAAAATATGGAACAGCACTTATGCAAAACTGGGATGGCCGAATGCATCTTTTCCAGTTTCTGTAATGCTGTTCTGTAAATGGTCTAATACACATTAACGAATGTCAGTGTATATTCGTTAATGTGCATTCAA
>NC_056725.1:1134904349-1134946849 GCF_019279795.1 Protopterus annectens | reverse complement strand
CACCAACTACCACTGTCCATGAGAGACATGGGTGCCACTCCTGGAGTTAATTTGCCATCTCCCATCCATTTGTTTAGGTTACACCTGAATAGGAGTTCAGTGAGGAGCTCTGCTTCACATGAATTAAAAGTTTATTCCAGAGCAGTGGCAATCTCTGGGAGATATATCTGTCTCTCCAGCATGTTCTCTTTATGTCACAGGCTATGTTAAGATCGCTAGAGTGAGCAACTCTTGTGCCATTTGACTTGCAGATTTGCAGCATTTCCATCAGGGCAAGAATGGAGACTGCCCTGTAGGCCAGGCACAAGTCACCTCTCAGCAGCCTGAAAGATACAGAGTATAGTGACAAGGCTTTCAGTCTATCAAAGTCGATCATGCTTAAGAGGCCTTGTATTTTCTTGGTGAGAAACCTCTGTGGTCTCTCTAGCTACTGCTGGTGTCTGGTGAGTTACATGCAAAAGGTAATATTATATCTATTAATGGTCTGATGAGGGTCACTTACAGTTGAATAATAACATACTTAGACCTGGATATGATGCCCTTACTTATGAGATGTGCAACATAGAAAGCTTTATTTACCACTGTGGAAACTTGGTGGTCGAGGTTCAGATTGCTATCAACCTGTGTTCCCAGATCTCACACCACTGGGTTTGAACTTAAGAAGGTGCTGTCAATATTATGATTAGCATGTAATTCTGTTTTTCCAAAAGAGATAATAATGCACTTTTTTGGGTTTACCTTTAGACTGTGGCTTTGTCAGCAGTCATTTGTTTGTGTTAGCCCCTCCTGTAATATGTTAACATGGTTGGGGGACTTAACGATTGCACCCAATTTGCAATCATCAACAGACTTGGTAAGCCAAAGGCATCTATTTTAGCCTGGACTTACGAGAAATAGATTCTCGTAAAAGGGCCCAGCACGGATCTTTGTGGTACTCCACTGGTGATGGCTGTACTGATAGAGGTGGAGTCACCAACTTTGACAGTATGTGTTCTGTTAGTGAGTTTATTGGCTACCCATCTAATGACTTAAGGGTTGAGCCCCAGCTGGGAGAGTTTCTTAATGATGCCTGAGTGAGGAATTGTGTCAAAAGCCTTGGCCAGGTCAATCAATATGCACTGTTTTGCCTTCATCCAGGGCTTTAGTGATTTTTCTCAAAGAAGTCTACTAGGTTTAATAAGCATGATCTACCCTTAAAAAAGCCAAACTGGTTGGGTCTAGAGTTTGAAGTTCACCTATGTCCTTGTTGATAAGGTCCATGATGATTCTTTCCATGGCCTTGCAGATGAGGCTGGTTAGACTTATAAGTCTACACTTCCTAGGGTCGGTCAATAGGCCCCCTTTGTGCAAGAGGATTACTGTTGCTGTTCTGCACTCTGCTGGAACAAAGCCAACTCTCAGTCTATGGTTGAAAAGAACACCAAGTGGGTCCGCTAGGTCCTGTTTTAGGCTGCACAGTAAGCAACCTGGGATGTTATCTCTTCCCAATGAGGCCATGTTTTTAGCCTTGGAGAGGACAGATACGACCTGATCTCTACAGATACTAGGAGGAGGACTGGTGTCAGGTATACTTTGGGGTATGGCTGGGGGAGGGCGGCGGGGTGAAGTTTGTGCCAAATCTGTCAACTAGCAGTTTGGCAGTTTCCTCCAGTATAGAATGAGTGGTGCTATCCACTACCAGTTTGGCATATAGCTGGGCATTCGCTATATTATTTCAGACATAAAGAATGCTTTATGATTATCCTTGGCTAGGGATGCTATTTTAGCTTTGTAGTTCACTTCAGAGGAATATATAAGATTTCTGATTTATTTGTTCAAGCTGTGGAGGGAATTATTCCTCTGCTGAGTCAGTTCCCCTTGTTTTTAGACATCAGTTTCTTCCTCTTGTTATATAACCTGCTTATACCTGAGGTCCACCAACATGGCTTGTTTTGTTGGGAAGACCTGGTTTTGATCTGGTCAGGTACAACTGAGTCTATACAGTTGTTTATGTGTTTATACAGTGCATTTGTGTACAGCTCTGCATAGGAGTCATTTTTGTCTGTGATTACAGGGGGGTATAAAATGTTTAATACCATCACTTAGTAGGCTTAGTTTGATTTGGAAAGGTTTTTTTGATTTTTTTTCTCCTTTGGGGTGTCAGGTCCAATAGTTACTTCAAACAAGACTGATTTATGGTCCGACCTTACCAGGGAGGGCATCACACTTGTGACTGTGGTGACACCCCCTTGTTGGTGAGTACTACGTCTAGGAAATTTGAGCCCCTTGTGGGGATGAAAACTATCTGTTCCAGAGTACTTGTGTTGACAAAGTTTAGGAACCTCTGGGAGAGCATGTTTGTGTTTGTGTATATCTTTCAGTCGATGCCTTTTGCTCTTTCATGCTCATTTTGAGGTCTGAATGTGTGGAAAGCATTGTAGCCTTCCATGGCTGGGGTGTTCTCCATGGCCTTGAACCATGTCTCAGTGACTGAACAGATCTCTGCATCTTCCAGAATGAGGGGTGCTTCCAGGGAGAGCAGCTTCCTATTCAGACTTCTAGCATTATGCAGTATAACCTTTAGTTTGTCTTGAGTGGATTTTGTTATGTCGGAAATTTTGTTTTGACATTGCCTAAAAAAGGCACTATGGGGGAGGCAATCACCTTTGCTAGTATCTGAAAGCCTAGAGGAGACAGGTGTAGACCATCTGTGATAAAGCAATGTGGCCTATTGACCATGTCTGCTCAGATTGACAGATACTGGATCCCCCTGGACTGACACCAGAAGCTAAGCCAATTGTTGAATTTGATAATTTTTTTATTATATTGAGGCATCATCCTGGGTGAAGGTAGAATGCTGCTTAGGGCTAGGGTCACGCCCACCTGGGACACATAGTCTGAGATTTCAGTCATGTTTCTCTTCATATAGTCCAGAGATGTATGTCTCAAGTCATTCACCTCAACTTGGACTATGACAGAGTCATAACAGTACTTGCTGTTGAGTGACTTGAGTGCATGCATGATTTGACGAATCCTGGCACCTGACAGACAGCTGACCGTGACCTTCTCTTTGTTCAGCCTGATGAGGGGGACATCTGTGTGTCTCACAATGGAGTTGCCTATGACTAAGCCATTAGGTTTTGAAGTGTTTGCCTTACAAGCTTATTTGCTGAGACACTGGTATACTGGTGTTATTATGTGTAGTGGTTTCTATTTGCATAGCGGTATGTGCAAGTGGTTTACGTTTGGGAGGTCTTTGATCTTTTGGTAGGTTTCTAGTGAGTACCTCCACATACGTAAGTTTATGCGTTGTGACCTTATTTTGTGTGAGAGGTGAAATATGTTTGCTGACAACCTGTCTGATCTCCAGTTTGTTGTTACGTGAGAGAATTGACTCCACTTTCATAATGCGATTACATCTCTCACATAGGATACTTGTTTGTTTTAGGAGTAAGTGATTGTTAATATGCATACTATACTAGCTAGGCTAACAGTATAGTTGAAATCAAGTGCAGAAAATGATGCAGTTACAAACAGTAAAAAGCAGAAATAATGCATTGATTAGTTAAAATACAGTTTAATAAGTTCAGCAGAATCACTGGATATACTTATTTTCTTGTTTTTAGTCTTGGATGCCTTGAATTTCAGTAGAAACACTCTGGACCTCTAGCAAAAGACACCAAATGTAAAGCAGTTCTGGTTAATTAAGCACAAACCCAAGCAAACACAAGGCTTAAATATAGGGTAAAATAAAAACTTTTAAGCTAATCTACCAAAAGGAAAGCACACAATGAACCTTCCTAAAGCAATCCCCAGCTCAGACAAGGCTGGATATACACTCTTCTGCACAAGGGTACAAGGGACTCCTTCTTAATGAAAAATTACTGGTTTAGTGCTTATGTGTATTAATAAAAACTTTTAACCTAATCTACAAATAAGAAAGCACACAATGAACCTTCCTCCAGCAATCCCCAGCTCAGACAAGGCTGGATATACACTCTTCTGCCACAAAGGTACAAGGGAGCCCTTCTTAATGAAAGATGACTAGTTTGGTGCTCATGTGTATTAATAACAGACTAGATTCAGCAGGTCTGAATGTAGATTATGCTATCTAGGCTAACAGTACAGTTGAAATCAAGTGCAGAAAATAATGCAGTTACAAACAGTAAAAAGCAGAAATAATGCAGCAATTAGCTAAAATACAGTTTAAAAGGTGCAGTCAAGAAACAACTTAACCAATGAAAAAACATGAAATATGCATCCTATATAATTTGTGTCTATTTCTCACACAGAACAAAATCACCAGGCCAAGCAGATTTCTTAAAACAGAAAAAATAGAGCAAGTAAAACAGAAAGTATCACTCAAGAAACAATTTAACAAATGAAAAAAAAAACATGTGAAATGTGCAGCCTAGATAATTTAAGTGTCTATCTCCCATATAGAACAAAATCACCAGTGTCAGAGAAATATGTATTAATATATATGTTTAGTGCTTATTAGAAGCTAAAAAAGTTAACACATTTCATTCTATTTTATGTACAGCTTAATTCTGTATGAAATTATAAGATGCTTTTTCAAACTGCAGTATGCTTTCTGAAATTGCAAGATGCACCCTGACCTAGTATTTGCTAGCACAGCAAAATTTATGTTATGCCTTTTGGAAATGTACTGAGAAGCAGCTGATTATCTGCTAGGTCAGGAAAATTAATGAATAAGTGAATGAATAGAACAATACTTTTTTCTATAATGTGATTGAATATGAACAATCAGCTCTGTTCATGTTATGAGAACATGCACAGCTGCGGAAATACATGAAACAAAAGACTGCTTGAAGAATCCGTACTTGCTTTGTGCTTGAATTAGCTATAGTACCTTGAATGATAACATAACATAGTGGGAAGTTGTATCGAACCGGTGGTCACCAAGGCCACGTTGTTTTTCTTAGGAAGTTTTTCATAAAATTGATAGTGCAAGCAGAAAATCATGGACAAACAGCTGCTATGAAGTAATAATGTTAGAACTTGTGATCTGTTACATCAGCTTGGTAGGCAATCTTGTTAGAAAATGTATAAAGATGATCTTACTTCCTGATTTTAGTTAGACAAACTCTGTATTAGCACATTTTTGTCTCCTTGCTGCAAGATTAAAGTGCCTTAACCTGAACCTGCCGTGTATTCATCTTTTTGAAGTATATTTTTCCTTTGACAGATTGGGCCTTCGGACTGGAAACTCTCGCTCTAGCTCAGGTCAGATGGGCCCGGTGGCATGAAACTGTATGGGGAAGAGGCCACATCGGTTCTTCTGCTCTGAAAGACCTCCGACTGAATTGTCGTTCAAAAGAGGCCAGCCACTGTTTCTGATCTGCGATTGGAGGACGAGTCAACGGTTCCATCAGTGAGACAGTCAATCACGGAGGCTCAGGTAAGGAGGAATTTACCTTTTCTCTGTTTCAGATCAGGGACTTGTTACAGTATTTGTTTTTGTCAGGGAGATTTTTTTTTTTTATTTTATAAATCAGGGACAAAAAAGATTGCTGTCTTGTCATAGATCAGGGAAACAGGATAGCTAGGCAGTTATTCTAGATAAACTGTGAAAAAAGAAATCGTGGTACCACATGATAAGAAGGGTTACATAACAATTTCTAAGTTAAGACAACATGGGAAATAAGCGCACAAAAAGATCCCGAGATCCGCCATTAACCGAAGACGCGAAATATATGCAATTACAACGTGCCGATAACGTTAGGTACTATACACAATGGGTTAATAAATACAAATTTGATGGCAAATTAGACAAACCTTCACTTATCAAACTTATCAAACAACTTAAAACAGATGCAAAAGGTCAGGTAAAAAAGCAACGCCAATTAGGCATTCCCCAGGCACACAGGTGGCTTGAGGAAGCAAACTGCAGGGAACAAAAGATTAAAAATTCAAAATCAATGTTTTTAGACAAAGAAGACAATAACCTAGTAATAGCATCGGCCCCTCCGCCCCCTCCTCTTTCCTTACCAGAATATGAAGCGAGTAGACAAGCTGATCCACCTCCGCTATACCCAACTGTCCCTGCGAAATCAAAAACGTTTGTCAGAGATCCTGTCGAGAATATGTCTCGAACACGTAACTTAAGAGGGGATATTGAATTATATGAAATAAATAAAAATTCACGAGCTATGAGTGAAGAAGAGATATGTCCACTCATAGAAGTACCAAATCCACAGGCAGGACAGGCAGGACAGGACCCAACTATTCTAGTGTATAGACCGTGGACATCGGAAGACATCCGAAAAGCCACAGAGGGAATTCCCCATCCGAAAGTTAATTTTAGAAAATTCTTATCTTAGAAGACTTACAGGGCATGAGGTTAAGTTGCCATTTAAATGGGGAAGAAGTAGAGAAAGTGGTCAGACAAATCATAGGTCCAGATTGGCACATGATCAGTGGCAACTGGAATCCCCGTGACGCAGAACATAAGCCACTCCCACATAGCAACACAGAGCTGGATAACAGAGTAAAAGGTCTGACAGACCGAATCTCTGAGAAATGGAAACCTAGGGCTGACTGGACTTGCATTAATCAATGCATCCAACAGGAAGGTGAAACTGTTGATAGATATTATGCTAGATTATTAGAGTGTTTTAATAACCATTGTGGAATGCAGGTACCTGAAGACCAAACACATGATTCCCCATATGAGCAACAACTAAAGAATGCATTTTTGAAGGGTAGTATTGCACCCATAAGTAGTTTTATTACAAAGCACATGGTAGATCACCATACAAGTAGATTACAGTCATTACTTGAATATGCGAGACATGCCAAAAGGCATTTTAATAGCAAAAAGAAAAAGAAAACCCAAGTATTTGCAGTAGAAGACGGAACAGAAGTCTTTGTAGTACAGTCCGGGAAGAAGGGCAAGAAAAATGCCCAGGGAAACAAACAATCTGATAAGCGATAAGAGGAGTTTGAAGAGAGAAAGAAAAGGGGTGAATGTTTTAAATGCGGGAAAAAGGGACATTTGGCAAGGGACTGCAGGCAAAACAAAAAGGTAGCCATGGAAGATAAGGAGGGTGAGGACTGACTATATGATAGTCAAGAATCACTAGAAGGGAAAAACCAAGAAAAGACAAATGCAAATGTGATAGAGGGAGTAGAGAATGTGATAGAAGAAATAGAGGAAGTACAAGTAATCACCGATGGTGAAGAAAGTGAAATTTTAGACTTGGCATTATTGAGCCTAGAGCTCTATTTAGTGGACACAAAACTGGAAGTTACTCTTCTGGTAGAGGGGAGGGAAGTTAAATTCCTGTGTGACTCAGGGGCCTCACGGACCCTGATACATCCTTCCAAACTACCAGAAAATTCAGAATCACTTGATTACATATTAGTGAAAGCAGCTAATGGACAGCTGTATCGGCAGCTACTCTCCCATAACATAGCGATAACTGACCCTGTTTCAGGGATGACCCAGAAAAGCAAAATTGTTGTTTCTGCAAAATGCCCAGTAAACCTTTTGGGCAGAGATCTTATGCAGATATTTGGCATAGCAGTAGTTCCAACTATGCAGGGTATGGAAGCACAGCGATGAATGGATACATTTGTGGTGCGACCGGAGGGTGAAACATTTTATTGGTACAGCCAGGAATTGGTTACGACTGGTCCAGGGGCAGTAACTGAAGAACTGATGAATGTAGCCATCAGTAAGTCCCCCTCTGACACTGATAAACAGCATTTGTTGCATTGTACTCTATATTACTGTAGCACACCAGGACCTGATAAAGAATATGAGTAAGAACTGTTTAAAAACCATGCTAACAGATTACTATTACGTAATCTGTACTGGGACACAGAAGGGAACAGTGTAGTTAGCTGTTCATTGCCTCAGGAATTCCTAGCACTTTATAAATCTAATCAACTACCGCATGTTAGTTTAACTAAAGACAAGAATGTGAAGTGGGCAGACCTAGGAGAAAAAGTCACAAGGTGGGAAAAACAGACAGAATTAGAACTGTCAGAACAGGGAGTACAAAAGCAGAAATTGAATTGGATAACACAGACACACCCAGCTATGCAGTTGCAGGCAAGTGAGGACAGCTGAGTAGCACTCTTACTAGAGGAAGAAGAAAAAGCCTTACGAGGCATACCGGAAACTCTCTGGTCAACAGGAAAATCAGATGTAGGACTTATTCGTACAGCAGGACCAGTTACTATCACGCCAAAATCAGCATTTAGTCCTCAAAAGAGACAGTATCCCTTAAGAAAGGATGCAGAACTAGGAATCAAACCTATAATAGCAGCCTTACATAAGGAAGGAGTATTGATAGAATCTCCCGATTCGCCATGTAACACACCCTTATTTCCTGTTAGGAAAGCAAATGGAGAATGGCGTATGGTCCAAGATTTACAAGCTGTAAATGACGCAGTTATAACTAGAGCACCTATGGTGCCAGATCCACACACCTTATTAAATGATTTGAAGCCTCAACAGAAGTATTTTTCCATGGTAGATATTAGCAATGCATTTTTCTCAATACCGATACACCCTGACAGCCAACATTGGTTTGCATTTACATTTCAGGGGAAAAGGTATACATACACGCGACTACCACAGAGATATTGTGAGAGCCCAACAATATTTGTACAGGAAATGGCAAGTAACTTGGCATGATTTATCCCACCGAAAGGCAGCCAGATTTTACTTTATGTAGATGACATTCTGCTGGCAGCCCCCACCCAGCAAGAATGCAGAGAAGATACCGTAACATTATTACAATTTCTAGCCACTTAAGGACACAAAGTAAACAAAAACAAACTGCAGCTTTGGAAAAAGCAGGTTAAATACCTGGGATATGTAATATCCAAAGAAGGCAGAATATTAGATGAAGACAGGAAAATAGCAATCTTACAAGCACCCTAACCGACTACCAAGAAGGAAATGATGTCCTTCCTAGGTACGACTAATTTTTGTCGGAGTTGGATTCCAAACTATGCCTTGGAGTCTGCTCCACTAACCAACTTAATATACAAGAAACCTATGGCAGCACAAGATTCATTACAATGGACACCAGAAGCAGAATCAGCTTTCTGCAAATTGAAACAATTGATAGCATCCTCATTAGTTTTAGGGTTACCGAACTATCATAAATGATTTTTCCAAACTGTAGATTGTAAGCAAGGCTATATGACATCAGTGTTAACACAGCAACATGGGGACAAGCAATGCCCCATAGCTTACTATTCATCACAGTTAGACCCAGTGGCGTGATCCTTGCCCCACTGTGTACAAGCAGTAGTCGCAGCTGCAATGGCAGTACAGGCTTCAGCCTCAGTAGTGTTATTCCACCCTCTCACATTGAGAGTGCCTCATGCAGTCGCGATTATTTTACTGCAAGAAAAAGTAGCATGTCTTTCTCCTGCTAGACATCTTTCCTGTATGACTATACTGTTGAGCCAACCTCATATGACAATTGAACAATGCACAACTTTGAATCCATCAACCTTGCTCCCAACCCCTGCAGATGGCAAACCACACTGCTGTCTGCAGGAGATTGAGCAAAAGACACTGCCTAGAAAAGATCTCACAGATGTTCCCTTGGATGATGCCGAGGTGACATACTATGTGGACGGCTCATGCACAAAGGGTCCTACAGGGCAGAATCTAGTAGGGTATGCAGTAGTTTCTGATACTGAGATTTTAGAAGCAAAGTCTTTACCACACAACTTATCTGCACAAGCAGCGGAATTGATTGCTTTGACAAGGGCATGTACCTTGGCAAAGGGTAAATGTGTGAACATTTTCACTGACAGCCAGTACGCTTTTTCTACTGTACATGTTTTTGCGCAGCAGTGGAAAAATAGAGGAATGATAACATCTACTGGCAAACCGATTAATCATGCGCAATTTATTTTAGATTTGTTAGAATCTATTCAGTTACCTCAGAAAGTAGCTATTTGTAAATGCGTAGCTCATATCAAGCAACAGGATAGGATTTCAAAAGGTAATGCAAGAGCTGACACAGCCACAAAGCAGGCAACTACAGCTTCAGAAGTATTTCTTTTGAGTGAGGAATTACAACCTTCTGAGATTTTAGATTTAGAAATGTTAAAAACAATGCAGACACTTACTACAAATGTAGAAAAACAGAAATGGATAAAACGAGGAGCAATTCTTGAGAAAGGGCTGTACATCTCCAAAGAAAAAAAAACAATTTTGCCGTCTAACTTGTTTAGATATGCAGCTTTGTTGAGCCATGGGCAGTGCCATGTCTCAACAGGGGGGATGGTACAGTTAGTGAATCGAGTGTTTACAACGTATGGATTTACAAACTACACAAAAAATTTTTGTGCAGCATGCCATGTTTGTAACAGGCATCATGCACAGGGGGCACTGAAGCCTAAGCAAGGGAGTTTCCCTACACCACCATACCCGTTCCATACTATTTGTATGGATTTCATAGAACTAAACAAATGCGAAAATAAAAAGTACTGTCTTGTCATTATAGATATGTTTTCCAAATGGGTGGAAGCTTTTCCGACCACAAATCCAGATGCAGCTACTGTTGCAAAATTCCTCATTAAAGAAATTATTCCTAGATTTGGCATACTGGAAAAGATCTATAGTGAGAATGCCACACATTTTGTAAATCAAACCATACAACAATTGAGCCGTTATTTCGGAATTTCCTTGAAAAACCATTGTGCATACCACCCCCAATCTGCAGGATTAGTAGAGAGGCATAATGGGGTTCTGAAAAATAAGCTTAGGAAATTGATTAGTGAGACACAGAAGAACTGGGTGCACTGTCTGCCTCTGGCATTGTTGAGCATGAAAACTGTTCCAAATGCAAAGGGGTTAACTCCTTCTGAAATACTGTTTGGGAGGGCATATTATATACCTCAGTGGAAACTTCTCATGCCTGCAGACCAGGAGGCTGGCAGTTCAATTGCAGAGTATATGAGGAGACTTCTGAATAACAAACAACTTCTGCAGTTAAATTCTGTTTCAGATAAAGAACAGACCAGACCAGACCATTGGAAGCAGTAGTACAACCATGGTCGTGGATCTGGGTGAAGGTCATGAAGAAGAGAAATTGTAGTTCTCCGAAGTGAGAGGGACCATTCCAAGTTTTACTGGCAACACCCACTGCGGTCAAGATAGCTGAACATGTGTCCTGGATCCATTTGACACACTGCAAACTGGTCAAGAACTTTGAACTGGACAAAAACCTTGTTACTGTTATACAAGGAGAATCAAATGACCAGGTATAGAGTAAACAGGGATGCAGAACAACCTCAGAAAAATTGCATGATCATCCTGTTAGCTATACTGGTAACAATGATCTTTTTGCTGTGGCCTTTCCTTTTTTCAGTCACATGAGTTGAACTGAACAAACGTGATGCGTTACTCATAGACTGGCACCCAAACTTTAACACTTACCAAGCAATTAAATATGTGTATGATGAAACTTTTAATGTTTTGAACTGCTGGACTTGCACAGCTATACCAACAGCATACGGGGGATTATTAATGACTGCTATCCCCCTAGGGGCCAATGAGACCTGGGGAAATTTGATTTTTGATACTACACTTGTAAAATCACAAGACAAAATAGCATTGTACCTACCTGTTACACAAAAAGGAATTGTATGTTTTTATAAAAATGACACTATTCAGGTGGGTTGGAGCAATTGCAATGTGACTATTTCTTACAAATGTTATATTAAGGCTAATAAGGCAGAAACTATTTGTGATACAAACTATGACTCATATCTTGAGAAAATGCAAAAAACTGCTAGTGAAATACAGCGTAATCCTGTTCTTTTGAAGCAACTTTCTATCATTGATAAGAAAATGTTTCATGCAGGGCAAGCATCAATACTAAAGTAGAGAATTGTTATTTTGTTTGTGGGAAAAAGGCATACAAATGGCTACCTGAGAATTGGTCCGGCAGTTGTTTTTTGGGTTACCTGGTTCCAGCCATACGACACACGCAGCTTTGCCTCGAGGGAAAATTCAAAACATCAGAGAGGTCAGCAGTAAACCTGGAAATCCAATCAAGAGACCCGAGAATCCAGTGGGATGAATCGAAGCAGGATGGAGAAACCATAATTCCGTGAAGAACAAAGATAAATTGACACACATGGACTTGAGTGACACTATTATATCATGGGCAGGCATAGCCCCTGCATATGGCGCAGTGAAATCGATTTGGGAGCTGAGAAAACTGTCCAAACTTCTCGAAGTTATGAGCAATGCAACTTTTTCTGCTCTCAAATTAATGACTGATGAACTAAATGCTATGAGAACTGTGGTACTTCAGAACCGCATGGCTCTCGACTTCACCCTAGCAGCGAGAGGTGGTACGTGCACTTTAATCAAAGAAGAATGCTGTTCATATATTCCTGACAACCAGCATGAGATAAATGACCATCTTGAGGTGATCCAGCAAGTGTCGGCCATGACTAAACCAGGCCCAAACCCTCTGATGGACTTTTTCCAGAATTTGTTTGGGGGGTGGGGTTCCATCCTAATTAACATCCTGATTGCCATTTGTGTGGGATTACTCCTATTAGGAGCATGCATCTGTTGTGGTATTCCCTGCATGAAAAAGTTAATCAAAGATTTTATAGATATGTCAGTTTCTGAGACTTTGTATCAAAGTACTGAAATTGAAGAATTGTTGAAAAGTGAAATGCTTTCATAAGTCTAAACTAAATGACTCTCTTAACTGCAAATCTGAAATGGAAGAGGTTAGGAGAAGAAGCAAACTGTTTATGCTTTTGAAAATAGAATAAAAAGTATTAACAGGGGGGAAATGTCAGAGAAATATGTATTAATATATATGTTTAGTGCTTATTAGAAACTAAAAAAGTTAACACATTTCATTCTATTTTATGTACAGCTTAATTCTGTATGAAATTATCAGATGCTTTTTCAAACTGCAGTATGCTTTCTGAAATTGCAAGATGCACCCTGACCTAGTATTTGCTAGCACAGCAAAATTCATGTTATGCCTTTTGGAAATGTACTGAAAAGCAGGTGATTATCTGCTAGGTCAGGAAAATTAATGAATAAGTGAATGAATAGAACAATACTGTTTTCCATAATGTGATTGAATATGAACAATCAGCTCTGTTCATGTTATGAGAACATGCACAGCTGTGGAAAAGAAGAGATACATGAAACAAAAGACTGCTTGAAGAATCTGTACTTGCTTTGTGCTCAAATTAGCTATAGTACCTTGAATGGTAACATAACATAGTGGGAAGTTGTATCTAACTGGTGGTTATCAAGGCCACATTGTTTTTCTTAGGAAGTTTTTCATAAAACTGATAGTGCAAGCAGAAAATCATGGACAAGCAGCTGCTATGAAGTAATGATGTTAGAACTTGTGATCTGTGATGTCAGCTTGGTAGGCAATGTCTTGTTAGAAAATGTATAAAGATGATCTTACTTCCTGATTTTAGTTAGACAAACTCTGTATTAGCATGTTTTTGTCTCCTTGCTGCAAGATTAAAGTGCCTTAACCTGAACCTGCTGTGTATTGATCTTTTTGAAGTTTATTTTTCCTTTGACAACCAGGCTAAGCATATTTTTTAAAACAGAAAACAAAATGGAGCAGGTAAAACAGAAAACACTTCTAATGGCAAGACACAGACAAAATAAATATAGGTTTACTTTCCTCACACAGCAGGGAATCACCAGCAGTGCTTTACAGAATGACGAGTTTGAAAACCAAATTGAGAATTGTCATCAAAGATGGACATCTGTCACATGCTGTCCTTATTACCCATTCAACAGCTGGTACAGGTATAGACCACTTGTGCAAGAACAAGCAGTGTGAAACATCACACTAATTGTGATTTTGTAGGGCAGATCTGAAAATTGATTACTGATTTTCATTATGGGCCGGATTCACAAAACCTCCATGCAAGACTTAATATGTCTTACTCAGAGGCTGCAGTTGAATAGTATGATGTCAGCATTCTATGCATATTCATGAGGGCATGCTGTATCATACCCTAGTCTAACACAGTCCGTGTAGGAAAGTAGGGGGCGTGTCCGATTGCCGAGTACTGCAGAGGGACACGCCCCCAGAAGAGTCAGAGTCCTGAAAGTAAACACCCATGAGCGAGTCCGCTGAAATGTCAAGGAACACAACACCACACATCCCCACAGACTAAACACTACTGAAAATGTGTAAAATGTAAAAATAGCAGTTTCATTTTTTTTTATAATTTCCAAAATGTTTGCCCGCATTTGCGCCCGTTTGCGTGGGTATGCCCTTCGTTCAGCCACAGTTAGCAGACATTGAAAAGTATATAAGATCTACATATTCAAATTAAGCCAAGTAGCAATAGCATAGCGGTAGAGACGTTGGCCAAAGAGGAGGTAGTCACGGTTCGAGCCCCCACAACATCATTCTCCATTTTTATTTAAATAAGTATGAAACAATCCCCTGACATATATATATATATATATATATATATATATATATATATATATATATATATATATATATAACTATAATTTAAGTAAAATGTAATGAAATGGCCCATGTATTTGTGAACAAAACTGACATAATATATAAAAAAAGGATCAGAATTGCCCATAGCTTAGCAATGCTTTAACAAGCTGAATATGAGTGCCCATAGGTGAGCAGCACTTTACAAGCTGATTATGAGTGCCCATAGGTGAGCAGCACTTTAACAAGCTTAATATGAGTGCTCGTAGGTGAGCAGCGCTTTAACAAGCTTAATATGAGTGCCTGTAGGTGAGCAGCACTTTAACAAGCTTAATATGAGTGCCTGTCGCTGAGCAGCACTTCACCCAGCTCAATATGAGTGCTTATAGGTAAATAACGCGTTACCCAGCATAAGCCATTTGCGCGGAGCTGCGCAGTGAGCCAAGCAGCTCACCGTCGGACAACGTTGGACAAGCTGTAGCAAAGTCGTCTTTACACAGACACACCTCCTAGCCTGACTAGACAGTAGTAAAATAAAAAAGCAGTGACAAGGGTCGAATCCGGGATACTGTGCACCATAGTCAAAGTACTGAACCACTAAGCCATGAGAGTTGTACTTAGAAATACAGTATTAGCATACATATAGGAATGAATGAAAATTGAACCATGACAAAGCAGGTTTGCTGTAAGCTGATAAATATCCAAAATGGCCAATCACAGTTAAGTGCGGGAAAACCAGCATATATAAGCCCCATAGGCGGGAATACACACCATAACTGATTGTGGTACCCATTTGCAGTCAGGATGGCAGGTGCAGGAGAGGAAAATCACTTTAGAGCACAAAGGTGGGGTGTTGAGGAGTCAAAATATATGGTTTGGCTCCTAGTCCATGATCATGAATCCCAACTCATGCAGGGCCAGGTTCAATGGGGAGCGTACAAGGCAGAGGCATGGAACCAGTTGGCACATGATCTCACCAGTGCCACAGGCATTCCGAGGACTGGTGAACAGGTCCATCTCCACCATGTGGACCTGAAGCGACAAAAGGAGCACCAACTGAACCGATGGATCCAGGAGGCCCGCCAAATGCCCAATGCCCCACTACTGAGTAAGTATCCATGTAAACCAAAACTCGATCAACAGAAAATTCCCCAGGACAAAACACCACGATCCACGATAGCCAAATTCTTTATTGAATAAAACACAAGAACTGTAGGTTGAGCGCTTTCATCTACACAAGGTAGATTTCTTCAGAACATCTGATGCTTTCAATCCTTCACTTAAATACTTTTAAAAGAAAACGCCAAATCAACCACCTGATCAATTATACATTTAATTGAATTTTTAAAAACACATAACAACATTCTCTTCTTCGTCATTTATACATAAAAAATAATTAATATAAAGTCTTCAAATAAAATACTGTAATGAATCCAAACAATAATAATAATAATAAAATTGGACAGTGAGTAAAAATATTTAAAATTCATACCTAAAAATGCACATAATGTATTGTGTTCCTATATACTGAAATATATGAGTACATATATAGTGTGTGAATGGATAAAGATAACCTTTAGTTCCATATATATACTATTATTAATTTCTTAACAGAGGTTTAGTAGGGATATATTCGTTAATACCTGGTGGGCTGGCAGCATTCAGTCTAATCTGCCATTTTATCTCTTTTTCGCCCAGGATTGATTTGATATCACACCCCCTAGGATTACTCTTGACCACTTCAAGAATGGCAAATCTAAATAAATCACAACCATCATTCGCTTGTTGGAATTAATGACACCGCCTTCCACCAATTGCAATACTGCATCCGTTAATATTGTGCCTGAGGGGATTACATCACCGCGCTCAGACACCGGAAGTAGACGCTCTAATGATATACCTAACGACAAGGAGCCCCAGAGACTAAATCTTTGCAGATAAACGACGCCTTTTATGGGAACGGTATCTCCAGTAAAATGGTGGGACAGTTCAATTTGTCCTCAGTATCTGGCGATGTTTCGGAGGACGTTTATCTATTTTCAGGAGCTAAACCCAAGTGTACACAACCCTCTAGGACTTATTCTACGGCAGTTGGTTCGAATATTGTGACACATAATGAAATGGGACAGCATGGTAGACACCAGTTATCGGATCTTGGTAACGGTATGTCTAACTGTAATGTTTTTAATTTGGACAATTTTTTAAAGATGCCTTACGATTTTCGTATTGTCAACAATAGAGGAACAAAGCAAAGTTAATAGCTATAATAATTCTTTAAAGGACATGGTTTACAGTTTTGGAAAAAACTTAATCATATCAAAGCCTTTCAGATGGACAATATGTACTTACTGAAATGCATTGACCGTGGTATCATACCTATGGGTTTACGTTTTCTAAACAACCTATAGGTGTGGAACTCAATTAAACTAATATATGCATATGCAATAAAATGTTTCATAGTTTCGGCATACAATTTATGGAATTCATTATATCTTGTAACGACAACAAGTTGAGTTTGTTGTTGAAGGAGGTGGAAGAACTCAATACATTTATAACTAATGACTTGTTGTACCCACAGTGGGAAAAATTACATGTTAAACAATTCCATTATGCCGAAAGTAATTGTAAAAAGATGTTTGATAGAAAATGTAAAATGTTTTTAAGAGACACCAAACAATACCAGAATCAAACTTCGTATAAATGGAATAAAAAAGGATATGAGAGAAATGAGTACAGTAGAGTTGACAGGGATGGGGATGCACGTGATGCCCATTATGAAAAATTTAGAAGGGATACCCATGATGCAGATTTTTTAGAGCAAGAACAATATGGGAGGGGGAACCACCCATGGGAAACCCCTCGACGGGGACAGGGGGAAAGAGGCAATTGGAAACCTTACAGAAAACAATGACTCAAACTGGGATAATGGTTACTGATGGGGTAGTTTACAGTGTAGGAGACTTCAAAATTTATAATTATGCACAATATCCAGTAGACATTGATTTGTTTTCTATTTTCTCCAAAAGTATGAAATACATACCCAGGAGAAAATTTGACATAGTGGACACTTTGGTCGAGTTGAGAATATATATGAGAAAGTTAAATCTGGATGTATTTTTTCGGAATTCCAATGCAGGGAATTCGAATATGAGTGGTTTGAGGAAGAAAAGCAGTTTTACTCCCCCTATGCATAACACTCTTATTAATTTTGAGAAAGTAGTTTGTAAGAAAATTTATGAATTACACAATCATGTACAGAACGAAAGATACAATAGTCATTGGAGTTCTACTGATGATTCAATTTTAACTACAATTTGTGACATCTATAATATCAGAATTATGACACCTGACAAGGGGGGAGGGGTTGTTTTGTATGATATGGATACCTATATACAAAGAATGTTTGACATTTTAAATACATCAGAACAATATGAGGTATCTTCATTAAATCAGACCAATATTGTCCATAGAAGGATTGATCTATATCTGGAAGAATTCTTATTGGATAAACGCATTACTTTAGACTTATATAATTTTTTGAAAGTTGAATATCCTACCTTAGCAACTATCACAGGGATACCCAAAGTACATAAAAACATCAGTAACCCTCCATTCAGACCCATCATTTCTGGAAGTCGTAGCAAGGCCTTTCCTTTTGGTAAGGTTATTGATCAATGGTTAAAAAATATATATTCTAAGGTATCGCACCTAATCAAAGATTCTTGGGAATTCCTTGGGAAGTTTAAACATGAACTATGGGATACGAATTTACTGTTCGTAACTATTGATATAAAAGATTTGTTTTCATGTATACCTAGGACTGAAGGTGTCAATAGATTTATCAATAGTCTGAATAAACACAGTGTATTAGAATGGGATAAGATAGACCTCCTATCTGAATTCATGAATATAGTACTTGACAATAATTACATTTTTCTTTGAAGGAGAGTACTATAAACAAATATCGGGGGTAGCCATGGGGGCGGCTTGTGCCCCCCATATATGCTAATTTGGTACTCCTAGATTGGGAGGCGGAATATATCTTATACACCCCATGGATGGAGCAAATGGCCTGTTATGTAAGATATTTGGATGATTTATTCATTTTGTGGAAAGGAAATGAGGAGAATTTGATGCGATTTATAGAATACATCAATGGAACCACTTCCTATCTGCAATTTACACATATCAGTAAGATAGGCATTAAATATCTAGATACATATATCTTCAGTGACGGAACAACTTTTCAGTCGAAGATATATAGGAAAGACACTTTTTGTAACGCCTATTTGGAATTTTTGAGTAATCACCCGTACACCCAGAAGAAAAGTATACTGAAAGGGCAGTGCATTAGGGCGGCCAGGATGACTTCAAGAAAGGAGGATATGATTGAAGAAATGAAATTCATTGGTAATTTATTCAGTTCTAGGGGCTATCCACTCTCAATGGTTAAGGATGTCACTGAATATGTGACTAATGAATGGGGAAAAAAATATCCACCTCTTCTGGGAAGTGAATTTATACCACACGATGTGTCAAATAAAAAACAAACAAGGAATAAGTATCAAAAGGCATATATATTACAATATGGACAGCATGTGGGAGAAATTAGGAATATCTTGGAGAGAAATTGGAACATACTTACTAGTGATGAAGGGATTTGTGACAAAATAGGAGATAAACCTACCTTCATCTACCAAACAAGTATGAACCTTAAGAGAATGATTGAGGTCAAAACTAATAACCGACATAACGTTGGGAATAGAGGTATGACAGGGACCAAGCAATGTGGACATTGCAATCAATGTTCATTTATTCTACAGACAGAGAGTTTATGTTTGGAAAATAATATTAAAAGTAGAATATTTTTTAAAAGAGGAAACTGTCAGACCCAACATATAGTATATTTGGCAAAATGCATGTCTTGCCCCAGCTTTTACGTTGGAAAAACCGACAGAAGGTTACGTAATAGAATATATGACCACTTATATTGTATTAAAAAGAAAGACAAGAACAATGCCTTATATCGACATTTGGAAGAGAGTGATGGTTGTGATTTATTTAGATTTGCCATTCTTGAAGTGGTCAAGAGTAATCCTAGGGGGTGTGATATCAAATCAATCCTGGGCTTAAAAGAGATAAAATGGCAGATTAGACTGAATGCTGCCAGCCCACCAGGTATTAACGAATATATCCCTACTAAACCTCTGTTAAGAAATTAATAATAGTACATATATGGAACTAAAGGTTATCTTTATCCATTCACACACTATATATGTACTCATATATTTCTGTATATAGGAACACAATACATTATGTGTATTTTTAGGTATGAATTTTAGATATTTTTACTCACTGTCCATTTTGTATTATAGGGAATTTTATTATTATTATTATTGTTTGGATTCATTACAGTATTTTATTTGAAGACTTTATATTAATTATTTTTTACGTATAAATGACGAAGAAGAGAATGTTGTTATGTGTTTTTAAAAATTCAATTGAATGTATAATTGATCAGGTGATTGATTTGGCGTTTTTTTTTAAAGTATTTAAAGTGAAGGATTGAAAGCATCAGATGTTCTGAAGAAATCTACGTTGTGTAGATGAAAGCGCTCAACCTACAGTTCTTGTGTTTTATTCAATAAAGAATTTGGCTATCGTGGATCATGGTGTTTTGTCCTGGGGAATTTTCTGTTGATCGAGTTTTGGTTTATTGTGTGGATTCCCTGGAAATATTTTTGTGAGTAAGTATCCATGTAATTAAGTATGTAAGAAATGCTATCCTAGCCTATAGTATGGATAGGTATGTTACAATATTCCATCATTTATATTACAGCTGCAGGTGTTCGTTCCGCGAATCGGCAATCCTATGCTGATAGGCTGGTGAGGTTGCGCCACCAGGCAGGTTAGTAATTATTTTGCTGGTATTGTTATAGAATATAAGTGGGACAGCTTGTAAAAGAGTTCAGTGTTGTAACCCAGTAATAAATGTCAAATAAGCCTAGAAGAAAGATTCTGCTAGTATTGTAAGATTAGATAAGTGATGCAGCCTGGAAAAGAGTATTGCAATCCAGTAATAAAGATTAAACAAGTCTCAAATAGAGTTCCCACCTGTATTGTAATATCAGATAACTGCTTCAGCCTGAAAATGAGTGTTGTAATCAATCAACAAAGGATAGACAAGTGTCGAATACATCCTTGTAAATTCTGCCATATGAAATTAGTGAGTCAACTGGAAAGGATTGTTGTAACCCAGTAATAAATGTTAATAAAGCCTAGAATTAAGTACCATCCTGAAATGTAAATATAAAATAAGTGAGAGAGTGTGAGAAAGAGAGTTTGAAGCTACCAAGAAAGCTGTAATAAGTCTGGAATAAAGGTATACTGCATTCACTACATAATGAAATGAATGAGACAGCCACAACCAAAGAGTGAAATGTCTTTAATAAAGTACAGAACCTGGACTCTGTCCGTCCCACAATTTGGATATGTTGCTGTTCCCTTGCATTATGGATATAGTATGGTTGTATGAAATGTTGAACATCCACAGTTGTCTAGACCCATATAAATCAAATGTAGCAGGATGCTTTACCTGAACACAGCCAGATATGAACATATATGAATACAAATGGAATGTATATTAATGTAGCAGTAACATCCCCATCATCAACATTCCTAAGATTACATACAGGAAACTGTACTAATACATGTAGGGGATATATATCTGCATCTACTAGGAATGTACAGTATATGTATAGGTAGTTTAAGTTGTTAACGTAATATTTCTCCACCCTACCCTGTTTTCACAAATTATGCCAATCCACACCAAACTGGGTATGTGTATTCACAATTAATTCCCATGGACATTTGTCCTGTTGGTTTATACATATCTGCATGTACGTTGATGCATGTGCCCTGTTCACATATCCAAACCTGATGGCCTGTTGCCAGCAATCAACCCTGCATGCTGTTGGAATGTCCACTGTTGTTCTAAATATGCATGTGTTATGCATGCTGCTCAATGTTTGAAATTCATGTGTGTTTGGTTAATGGGAATATTGATGTATGCTGTTACAACTAATTTTGAATGGTGTTGTTTGTTACTAACCCAAAATACCATAAAATACTGCTAAACATAGGACAACAGGGAAGGCGGGTTCCAGCGGACCCACCTCTCCCACCTCAGCTGGCGAGTGCACCTGGCACCAGTGCCCAGGCCGGGACCTCCTCCTCCGGTGGCCCTGTGCCACCTTCAGGTGGAAGCGCTGCAGGGGATGGAGCTCGTCCCCCCTCTGCAAGCATGGCCGGAGGAGAGTCTCCACTCACCCTCCATAGGGTCCGGTCTGTGGTGCGTAGTGGGATCAGGCATTCTGTGACTGATCCCCTATGCCAGCTTGAGGCAAGAGTGGCGCAACTCATGGGTGTGCCTGCCCATCCTATCCAGCCCCCAGCACAGCCCCGGCCTGGGCTGTGAAGGCGCAGTGGTAACTGCCCATGGGTGGGGATCTCAGTTCCACTGTTGCCATCTGTGGGCTCATGGGCTTCCGATATCCAAACATCCGTCCCCGTCAATTGTGTTTACCTCCCACATGTGTCATACTCTGCCCCTGTATGTGTCTTGTTTGTCTTGTCTGTTAACCTCCCCAACCTACCTCCCCAAATATTAAATCGAAAACACACTGCTGAGGTTGGATTCAACCGACTTCTTTATTCACCACACAAATTCAAAATAGTACAACACTGATTGAGTGCTTTCTTCCCTTTACATAGGGATTTCATCAGAATCAATATACACTCCCAACATCCTTCCTTTATATAATTGTACTTGTGACATCATAATTGTTTAATAAACAGAATCAAGCGTTAGCCAACAATTAAAAAATGTAAACAATTAAATACATTTTTTTATCTAGTGTGCCATATATAAATATTTAAAATCATAAAATCCATATTAAGAAAACTTTATAAGTGTAACTTATAACCAATAATTATTTGACAGCTGTAGCTTTCTTATTTAAAATGGGTTTAATCGAAATTATCTCATTTAGACCAGGCATTTGACCAGCTTGTAATTTTACTTGCTACCGTGTTTCCCTCTCCTGTGGCTTCTGTAATCACCACCCCTTATCTGGTATGCCACCTTTTCTAGGATGGCAAAGTTAAATTCAATAAACATACTGCAACTTAAGGAATGTTTGTACAAGGCGTTATTCATATTCCCTGTAGTAATTTGATAAGAGTGTTCATAAATCCTGTCCCTAAGCTTTCTCTCTGTTTTTCCTATATAGAAAGCCGGACAGGATTTACAAATAGCTAAATACACAATTCCTTTAGTTTGACAGTTGCCTTTAACCAGTTTAACTTCTGTTTGTAAAATATTGTTTAATGTTCTACTTTCCTTAGTGTAAATATATTTGCATTGTGAACAACACCCACATTTTGTAGTGCCATACGCTACATTTTGTTTATGTCCCACTTCTAATGTCTTTTTTAAGTTGGGACCTAGCTTGTAGACAAAGTTGGGTTTGAGGCCTCCTATTTCCCACAATTTTTGATTATTTTGAGTATAGCCCAGTTTTTACTAACAATCTTTTCAACCTCATGTGCTTTACATCCAAATGGAACCACCATTGCTTTCTCAAATCTGTTATTTTCAGGTTCATTTTTACCTCTATCTTGTTCCATGCTGGCATAATTCCCCAATAGGGGCTTATATTTATTTCCCCATTCTTTCTCAACATATACACTGTACTCTTTGATTACTTTTTTGGGTACCCCCTGTCCTTAAAGAGTTTAGATACCTTGTTTAATTCATCCTCCAAATCGTTCCTGTCAGAAGTCATTCTCGCAACTCTTATCATTTGTCCCTTAATAATACTGTTCTTCAGTTTATAAGGGTGGTTACTCGAATATTCTAAATAAGAGTTGCTGAATGATGGTTTCCTGTAAATTTTTGATCTAAATCCATCGGTTCCTTTCTCAATGTATGTATCTAAATAATTCAGTCCTTCTTTATTGTGTGTATAAGTAAATTTAAGGAAGCCAGTACTTCCATTCAGGTGTTGAATTAATTCCTGAATCAAATCTTCAGGTCCATTCCACAAGATAAATATATCGTCCAGGTATCTAATATATAGCTTCATATGTTTATAAAATTTACTCTTAAAAACCTGGTTTTGCTCCCACTCTAATAATACTAGGTTAGCAAAAACCGAGGCACAGGGGGCCCCCATAGCAACCCCTTTTGCTTGCCTGTAAAATTCCCCTTCAAATAAAATGAAGTTGTTATCCAAAACAATCTCCATAAAGTCTACAATTAATTCTTTAGTGTTGATGTCTAAGTGGGTGTTGTTATTAAGACTGTCCGAAAACAAATCTAAACCTTCTTTTTTGGGGATGCATGAAAACAAATCCACCACATCAATTGTCAAAAAAATCAAGTTATTTTCCCAAAGTTTTTTCTCTATTTTGGCTAAGAATTCCCACGAATCCTTCACGAAATGTCCAGCATTGTATATTTGTTGTTTTAGCTATTGATCAATGACCACACCAAAGGGGTACGTTTTTGACCCCCTCCCATCAACTATAGGTCTAAATGACAGTTTGTCCAACCCTTTGTGGACTTTCGGTATACCAAAAATAGTTGCGATTTTTGGTTTTGTCACTTTTAAATAGTTATATAGATCTCCTGAAATTCTTTCTTCAATTAAATAGTCTTCCAAATAAAAGTCAATTCTTTTGTAACTAATATTGACTTCATTCAAAGATATAGATTGATATGTATGGATGTTGTTCAGAATTTCAAAGATTTTTTGGGAATATTCAAACGAGTCATAAAAAAAATCCCTCCTCCCTTGTCTGGTCTCATTAACCTAACTGTGTTGTCATTTCTTAGTTCTTGTAGAACCTCATTTTCCCTTTTACTCAAATTGTATTTCTTAAGGCCACGTTGTTCCTTATTTTTTAACTTGTAAATGTCATCCACAATGGCTTTTTTCAGAATATTGAGTGTGGGTTCTACGGGTGGATTATATGTGTTCTTATTTCTTAATTCAACGTGTTTGTCTTTGCTTCCCTTATGTGTCGACTCATGAAACATGTAGGCCAAATTTAATTTCCTTATAAACATCTTCAACTCAATAATAGTCTCAACGTAATCAAAAGGTTTTTTTGGAACAAATTTAAGGCCTTTCATGCATAACTGGAAGTGTTCTTTTTTTATCTCTACTCCCGCATAATTATAGATGTGGAACCCTCCCATTGTATATATGATTCCATCCTGCACTATTGAATCTACCACCCCTTCCTTTTGTATCCATTTGTTTTCCAACCCCAATTCCATTGGTCCCTGTTTTCCATCAAACCCACGTCCATCTCCTGTTGGTACTGAAAATGGTGGCGTTCTGTTTTATCTTGATAATTCCTATCAGGGTAATCAAAGTTACCCTTTTTGGTGTACATTGTTTGTGTTTTAAAATCATGCCTGTTATGCCCCATTTTTTTGGTTTCACTTTCCTTGTTGTCATTCTTTAAAATATATGCCTTGTTATTCTTGTAATCATTTACAAACGGTGGCAAATAAAATTACAAGCTGGTCAAATGCCTGGTCTAAATTAGATAATTTCGATTAAACCCATTTTAAATAAGAAAGCCACAGCTGTCAAATAATTATTGGTTATAAGTTACACTTATAATGTTTTCTTAATATGGATTTTATGATTTTAAATATTTATATACGGCACACTAGGTAAAAAAATATTGAATGTTTTTAATTTTTTAATTGTTGGCTAACGCTTGATTCTGCTTATTAAACAATTATGATGTCACAAGTACAATTATATAAAGGAAGGATGTTGGGAGTGTATATTGATTCTGATGAAATCCCTATGTAAAGGGAAGAAAGCGCTCAGTCAGTGTTGTACTATTTTGAATTTGTGTGGTGAAGAAAGAAGTCGGTTGAATCCAACCTCAGCAGTGTGTTTTCAATTTAACTGTTGACTGTTGCACTGCTGAACTCAACCTTTTTTGTATTTTTACCTCTCCAAATATACCTACATCCTGTACCTCACATTCCACTCTCACCTGAAAAAAAAATAAAAAAAGGGCACTCTGTTCCCACAAAAAAATTACGCCCCATACATAGCTGCCCATTTCGCATACATGTCTGCTGGACATGTAAACTGATAATTACAATTGGCTGTACAACATATTTTGTTGTCCTCACCCCTCTCTCAGGGGTGGAAGGTGTCAAATCTCACTCTAAATTTCTAACATATGCACAGCTGTTGCTGGTAAAGAATTGGGCAGCTATGAGCCTTCCCTACATCCTTCCTGCACATCCTGAGCTTGTTTTCCTACTGTCCTACCCTCTTTGTGCCCCATTTTTTACCACGTTCATATTTCTCCATTTTCTTTTCTTTAAAAGAAAATAGCATGGGTGTTAGCGGGAGTAAGCACTTTTAAGCAGTAGTCAGCGGGTGTGCGCTTGTGTGCGCTTAGCTAAGCGTAGCTAAGCATCACGCAAACTCACACAAACCCGCTTACAACTGCTTAAAAGTGCCTTAGTCACTCTGTATGACAAGGCCTGTAGTCTGCTCGTCAGCAAAATAAAATACCCCTGTCAGTCTCGAACCCAGGACCTTGGAAATACTAGACTGTATGAATTACCACTGAGCCACAGCAGATATACAAGAACTTGGTGCTGAAAGAAATATATCATGAAATACAAGGAGTGAATGTAAAGGGAAAATAGGAAGGCCATTACACAAAGCTTGTTCTGTGTATCTTTACTGGCAATTCTTGTGGAATTGCATTACATGAGTGTGATAAGAGAAACAGCCTTGCTAGTAGGTAATAATTTTACAGTAGCACCTTACAAACCCCACACAGTATCTGAGCAGGATAAACACTGCCATATTTGAATAGGTAAGAGGCCACACCTCCCAACTGTGACTGATTTACAGGAATGCACCTGATTTGCAAACAAATGTTACCTGTTCCCCACTGACTCCCTGTGAAATGTAGTCACAGTAGGCAGAAAGGTGGGGAATCCCTCATAATGGTAACTGTCAATAAGTTACAGTAGACACTACTTGCATGTCAGAAATGGTGTAGTAATACATATGCTCAAAATACCCCACAGTCACAACAGCAGAATATCTGAAATATATCACAGGTGTATCCCACTGATATGTACCTTTCCCTGAGGCTGGTCAAATATATACCTGCGAGTATCTGAGGCCTGGAAGTGTCAGAAACACACAGGCATATCAGCCTATTTGCTGTTACACACTCTGCGAATAGCTGTAGAATTACTTTCACAAGCATGCCCTTATGTAGGAGTACAACACAGAAATATCAAAGGATGTAGCCATCTAACATATTAATGACAGTATAGCAGTTCACAAGCACTGCATGTGCCTGATATTCATAATTGTTAGTACAATATACTTAGTTGTCCTCACCCCTCTCTCAGGGGTGGAAAGTTTCAAATGTCACAGCAAATGTCAAACATATGTACAGCTATTGCAGTTAAAGAAATGTGCAGCTATGGACCTTCCCTACACCCAGCCTGCACATCCCTAGGTGGTGTCCCCACTGACATCCTGCTTCCCGCTTACAACTGTTTAAAACTGCCTTATTCACTCTGTATGACAAGGCCCTAGTACTGCTCAGCAGCAAAATAAAATGCCTTTGTAAGTGTCAAACCCCAGACCTTGGGCTCTGCATGAAGTACCACCAAGCCACAGCAAACATATAAGAACATAGTGCTGAAAGAAATATATCATGCATTACAAGGAGTGAATGTAAATGGAAAATAGGAAAGCCATAGCAACACATTCCAGTAAAGACAAATATCAGGCATTCAAGGAGTGAATGTAAAGGGAAAATAGAAAAGCCATAGCAACACATTGCAAGAACTACTGTTGTATGCCAGTTAATCCACAAATCCCACAGGAAAGTACATACTCCCATGTAAACAGTGTTAGCATTAGCAGGTGTGAGTTAACATACACACTGAGAAGAGTGCACTGGAAGAAGCAACAGTCAGGTTTCAGTACAACATGCATTTCAGTGGCTGCAACACAGCCTCAGATATGAGAGATATACCAACCTTCTCACTGACACAACAGTATCCACAGCAAACCAGCCTGGTCCCCACCTTGCAAAACTGAAAGGCCTATGCCTACCTAACCTATCATTTTATAGCAGTGTTTTGAAATCACAGTGAGAACTGCAATTACCACACAGCAGGCTGCATGCAATTACTAAATGCTGGCCACCAATTAGTGCAGAGGCCATCACATGCACATGTGCAAGAGAGAGAGAGAGAGAGAGAGAGAGAGGGAGAGAGACCAAAAACAAAAGCCAGCAAGCAAGCCAAAAGAAAAACGTTGTCAGAGACAAAGGTAATGTAAACTCATAATCTACATACTGTGAACCCTCCATATGTGTTAGCAGTCTGTATCTATATGTATATGCAGATGTGCATAGGGCAAGGGACATACTGCAACTGTTAGTGAAGGCTGGACATACATATGTAGTTGAAGGTTGCTATGTGCACATATCAATGTAGGTTGTAGTGTGTGGCATTGAAAACAGCATGCAGTGCAGGTATATGTCATGTGGTGGTGAACTTCTGTGGGACTGAACCAGTGAGACCTGCTACAGCTATATGGCCTGAGGACAGCATAATGCATTCTGCACAACACTGTGCAATATCATTACAGAATGGCATGTCTCACATCTGTTTCAGAAGTGATATTCCCACCATGAAAGGTGGGCAGTCTATGTGCCTACATGTGCATGTATATGTACAGCAATGGATGTTTAGAAGTGTGTGCGTACATATATATATATATATATATATATATATATATATATACATATACATATACATATATATATATATATGTACATAGATAGAGAGGTATGTATAGATAGATAGAGATATACAGATAGATAGATAGATGGAATATGTATATACATATAGATATAATAGATACATACATATATAGATATATATGTAGATACATACATATATACAGATAGATATGAATGTCTATATATATATATATATATATATATATATATATATAAATATATGGTTATATAGAGCTGTGTGCATATATATATATATATATATATATATATATATATATATATGTACATAGATAGAGAGGTATGTATAGATGGATAGAGATATACAGATAGATAGATGGAATATGTATATACATATAGATATAATAGATACATACATATATAGATATATATGTAGATACATACATATATACAGATAGATATGTATATATATATATATATATATATATATATATATATATATACATATATATATATATATATATAGATATGTATATATATATATATATATATATATATATATATATATATATGTAGATATGTATATAGTACATATACATATATATATATATATAGATATGTATATATTGATATATATATATTTATATGTATATGTGTATATATATATATATATATATATATATATATATATATATATATATATATATATGTGTGTGTGTGTGTGTGTGTGTGTGTGTGTGTATAAAGAGAGAGTGAGAGAGTGGGACATGGGGGCAGATGTACTGCAACAGGTGCCTGGTGACCAAGGCATGGACTGAACACCAGTGTTGATACTGCAGTACCATACCCCATTCCAAAACATGTTACCCACTAACTACCACATAGGTGGTTGCCTGCCTACCACTGGAGGTGTCAGAAGGGAACATGGGACACAGGTGTAAAATAGCCTCCCCTTTGATATCCCCAGTAGCACACTTGTCTTGTAATCCCTGTACATGGTACATGTCATCACAAAAGGTGTGTCAGCTAGGGAAATGTAAGTCAGTGTGCCCCTCTACACCTCACAATGTCCTATGCAGTATGTACCTCCCATGAGAACTACAGCAAGTGGAAAGACCATAGACATACCTAACAAAGACTGATAATGCCCTGAAACATTCCCTATGCAGACTGACTCGCAAAACCACAGCTAGAGTGCCTTGCATACTTCCTACACAAAGGTTACCACTGCTGGACATACAGAGTTATGTCACACCCATACCAGTCAGCCAACCTCCATGGCAACACCTCACAATCCATCCAGCCTACATGACCTAGGGCCCTAATCCTTGTCACCGCACTAAACAGCTCATGCTGGAGGTACAGGTTTCTATAGACAAATATGCCATACCCTGGACTAAACCACCCAGCATTAACAAACATGGCTCCCTATTAGTAGATGTCATACATACCCCTGATGAATGTTATGGAGATAGGTAATATGCCCTGTGAGTCACCTCTGTGTAACCGTTTCACAGGAGCAAGTAAAATCACATTACATGTGTCCCAAAGGGCAGGGTAGCATATGGCTAGGCTGCCCTAGGCCCAGGGTCAATAGCATAGTATCTACCTATGACACAATGCACACACACATGTACTCAGTGCAATACCAGCTATGTGAGGTTGAATGAGTGTGACACTGACTGTGTGCAAGGTCTGCAAAGGTATGATAGCTTAGCGTGAGTTTGTGTCTGTCATGGTAGTTTGTGTCGTAGATGTGAGGCCAGAGAAAGATGTGTCAGTTATTGGGATGCAAACATGGTAGATTGGCATATGTTATGCTGTAGTTCCCTGTGTATGACTGTGGTGTCCCATCGTAGGCAGAAGCAAAACATGTATGCTCAGTAAGTGGTACTGCTGTTGAATCCAGCTCACATATGAACTGTTGTACTACCTGAAGTTGTAGGCCTAAACACTACAGTACGGTGTATGATCACATTCCCTGGTAACACTATCTGGTGTGTTTCCTGTAGTCTGCACAGATTACATACCTCATGCATAGGTATCCGTAAGTAGGGGCAGACAGTACTATAAGGTACACAGTTAATGTTCATCTGTGTCGTCATACATTTGTGTGTTGTATGTATGTGTAATGTATGTGTAATGATGCCTGTACCATGGCCGCAATCACATGTGTGTTACAGGGTATGTGTGTGTACCTGGCAGCATGTATACTATGTGACAGCAGTATGCTGGAATATTAACAACTGTGCACATATGTCAGGTAGGGGTATGGCATCAAAGACTAGGGTGGATTACCATTGAAACTGTAAATGTGCATTGCATTCATTGCATGGGATGACAATATTCTTCATCCATTAGCTTGATACATACCCCCAGTGTGAGGTTGTGCATTGTATCCCAAACAGTGTGCCGAGTGCTGGTGTATACTAGTTTGTTGTATGGAGTGTAGCAGGCACTGTCAGGCAGTTGTGGGCTGAGCACTGATATGTGGTATCGAACATGTGTATCCCCTGATAGACAGACAGATGCTATATATGGCAGTTAAGTGATATCAGTACATTAGAATATTAAGTGTGCCACATGACTTGCTCACATATTTTTCTTTTCCTTCCAGGGTGATGGTGCATCAGTGTAACTCACCTTATACAGCAGCAGAGGATCAGGAGATCCACCAGAGCCTGGTGCAGAATTTCTCTGTGCTGTTTTCCAGGACCAGCCAGAACCAGCATGAGAGGGCTGCACTGTGGGAAGATCTTGTCCGTCAGGTAAATGACATAGGCATGCATAACCGGACATATGAGCAGGTACGTCATCACTGCAGTGATTTAATTAGATATGTCTGGCAGTGTGCATCTGACATCCACAGACAACAGCTTGCCACAGGTGGTAGGGTACTATCCACACCCCCCTCACCAGTGTGGAGGAGCACCTCCTAAGTGTTGTGGCTCCAGGCCAACAACAACAACATCCACAAACATGTGTCATCATGGAGGCCAGAGCCACCCAGCATGTTGAAATGGGGTTTGCAGGTAACATGCCATATATGTAGTTGACTGTTCTCTGTACTGGTAGTTTATGCGTGTTTGAGATATGTACTGTGTGTCTAGCTGTTAACCTGCCTATTCTTCTGCAAGATTGATATTCTGAGCATAATCTGTACACCTGCGAAAGCCACCTGTTGTACTACTGTACTTTATCATACTCTTAGTATCAATGGCACAGTTGTGGCCACTGGCAATCACTGTCTTATTTTTGCAGGTCCCTCTGGAGTGACAGCAAGGCAGCCAATCCATGCTGGTGAGTGCGTAATAACAATACTCTTGCTAATGATTGCGCATGTCATATGGAGGTGTAGTGTGTGCACATGTAACACCTACGCATAATGTATGCTGTGCATGTTTGTTGTGAGACTATGCATATCCCATTATTCTCAGTAGCTACCTCACTCACATGCAATACACAGAGCATGACACACATGTGTGGCAACACAGTACTGGACATTGTATAGGCATACCTGATACACATGTACACGACACACACATGTTTGGCATAGACACTACACCTTAGCCTGCTACACATGTCCAATTATGACACCTGCTGTATGGCCACCCTTCAGTATCCCACTTATCATCTACGCAGCACACATAATATACCTGAGGGGTAGAGGCCTACCATGTCTTTGTGCAACAGTCTTGAACAAATAATACATTCATGTTAGGCAATGCTCACTATTGGCCGCCTTACACACCCATGTAACAAGTGGCTGTGTAATTGTGGATGTAGTCATGTTACTGCACTTCAGGTACAGCATGCTAGCTGCCTATCTGGCACACATTATTATTGTTGACTGACCACACGAAGCATGTTGATCATGGCTCACGTTACTACACCACATCCAGTTCCACTGACCACAAAAGTACACATAGCAGTTATTATAGCAATCCGTCATGTGTTGTGTGTGTGTGTGCAAATATATGCACCCACAGCTTGTAACACTTGCACAACATTGTTATGTCCTTGTACACATTGTGTCCTAGGGTGGAGACAATCACTGAACAACTACACACAAGCATCAAGTACACGTATACTGTTATTAACAAGGGCTGTCTACATTTCCACTGCATGTTCCTGTGCAACACATAATCTGCATGCTGACATGTGCACAGTGATGTTTTGCCTTGTGATACTGTCACCCACCCTCAAACAGTATTTTGTATGTGTTGGATTGCAGGTGTGTCTGTGTTTGTATCTGCTGTACTGAGAAGTGTGCCTGTGTGCCTGTGTGCCTGTGTGCATGTGTGCATGTGCACCTGTGCACATGTGCGCATGTGTGCCTGTGCGCATGTGTGCATGTGCGCCTGTGTGCATGTGTGCATGTGCACCTGTGTGCATGTGTGCATGTGCGCATGTGTGTATGTGTGCATGTGTGCATGTGCACCTGTGTGCACGTGTGCATATGCGCATGTGTGCACGTGTGCATGTGTACATGTGTGCTAACATCGTGTACACATTTGTAAACTGTGTTTCCTATCTTCCTCTCACAGGTTCTGATGTTGCTCTGGTGGAGTGCAGCAGGGAACCTGAAGCCACTGCTGGGGATAGTGATAATGATGATACATGTGTAATAGCACAGGGAGGTGTGACAGGGTCTGTTGTTGGTCAGCCAATCAACACTACACAGCAGTCAACCCCATCAATGCGCACAGTCATCCTGCCGATACATCCATTGTCACCAATGTCCTTAGCTGAGGGACAGCATACAGTGGGCATTGACCAGTGTAGTGTGGTATCATTGGCACATGCATCCCCTCACAGCAGCCATGGCCAGATTCCTGACATGGTACCACAGAGGCAGATGTCCATGGGTTCTCGTGGGAGCATCCGTGGTCGTACTGCCCCTGTCAGACATGCCCACAAAGGTCTTTCAACCTCAGCTATGTTCCAGGCTGTAATGCAGGCACAGGCACGTATGGAACGGTACACCAGACAGGGTCTGAGGGATCCTAGAGCACATCGCACCGCTATGAATGACACTATGCATGATGTTGCGGCTGCCATCCGTAATATCAGCAAGGTCATTGATAGACGTTGGAGGGACACATTAGATCTCTTCCACAACTACATGTCCAGGAGCCAGGACAGTGCAGGACTGTTGAGGCGTCGACATGGACGTATGCCAGCAACATCATCAGCTGGCAGTTGTCGCGGACAACAACAAACCCGCAGCCACTCCCATAGTGCCAGTACCAGCCCCAGCAATGCTGGGTCTGTGCTGTCATTAGTCCGTCCTAGAAGACCACGTGTACGTGGCTCTTTACAGTCCCAGCAGGGACATGTGTCCAGTCAACAACCCACTGCTTCTGATGACAGTACCCAGTCTGGCTTAGTACCTGATACTGTCCGTAGCACCCCTGCCAGTCACAGGTACTGTGTCTGTGGCCAGAGACAGTGATCTGTATGACCTGGCAGGTACAGTCTGTGGCTGTCAACAAACACCCGTATATGGCAGCCACGTGATGGAACTGTGTGCATGCATACACACACACATAATGCTAACACCTAGGGCTAACACATACACAGACACATCACATCAACATTGCCCCATGTTGTACTGTAGTCCCTCACTAACACACACACACACACACACACACACACACACACACACACACACACACACACACACACACACACACACATACATGTCGATTGGATGTGTCAATGGCAGACTCTGGCAAACCAAGTACACACCCTGTGTATATGATGAAACTGTGCCACCTCCTGCCATCTGTAACATTGATGCAGGAACAGGATAGCATGGTGCTGATGCACAGGGTGACTACATAGCATTGTAGTAATAATATCATGTTGTTAACAGTACAGTGTAATGATATTGTTGTGGGTATATTCGAGCATGCATGATGCATTAACTATGATTGCCATTGTAGTTTTGTATACACCAGTGTTAATTCCCAAAGTGTACTGTCTGCACATGTGCCACATGGCTGTTGTGTGTACCTGTGCCTGCATGTGTTGGGGTGTGGACAGTACATGTGTGATGTTTGCAGCACAGAGTTGCAGGTGTACATTTGTGAACATGGTTAGCATGGAACATGACATGGTTTGACAGTATGCTGTGGGTGATACAGTTTCCAAATGTCAATGGTCTGCATTCTGGTACTATACACAGCCTACATAGCCTGACATTCAGTGGTCATTACATGGTGTCTCCTCAAATGATACACAGATGTAGGAACCTGGTGTCAGTGATATCCCTGCAGTACTACACTATACCAGTAGCCATTCTTACTGAGCCCCACACATCCCTGGGAACAATACTCTTTGGCATATAGCAGTCTCACGTACATGTCAGCCACTACGGATATGTCCATCCATGACTGCAAATGCATACAGTGGCCTACAATGCATTCTACACATGACACACCTAACCACCACAAGGGTATCATACAGACAGATACCTGTTGTCCAAGCCATGCTGTATTGCTGTAATGCAACTGTAGCATTGTCATCAGCATGTACTTAACATAGTATTCCAACAGTACCATGTAGGTGGTAGCATCCATCATGTAGAACGGGTAAGGATGTGTACATGTGGACAAGTGTTATCTTGTCTATCCTGTGATATTCACATTTCCGAAGGTATTCTGCAGTCCCTCGGTGTATCACCTAAGCAAGAAGGTGTCTGTATGCATATCGGCAACAGTTGCCATACACCTACACTGGATGTCCATCACTCACAGACTTTGCTATGTTTTAACATGTCTGACATATACTCCAGACATGAACCCTCACCCACATTAATCTAGCAAAGCTTTCATGGGTGTGTGTCACATAGTTGGCCTAGGACACAGATCACTGCAGTAGTCTGCATTGTCACCAACATACATGTATGGCCTAAGGTCTGGTAAGCTGTGGCACATGCTGGCAAAGGTAACAACTGTATTCGTATGAGGCAGGCTTCACACATAGGAAATATTAGAGGTCACAGGTACATATCTGTATGTGGCACACACATACCTGATGTGTGCATTGAAATTGCTGTTATAATAATATGTCATACAATAATAAAAGCAAAACACACAGCACATTAACAAACACACACATGGCATTTGTAGGATTCAAACCACTATCGAACTATGTTATGATACTTGAGAGAGACGCATTAGCACAGCTCGCTATTCGCATTACTGGATGATTTCTCTTCTCCTGCTGTATTTATAGGGTGCTGACATCATCAGTCTTTCCAAAGAGGAATGTACATCTTTTAGTGTGTTATCCCAGTCTTCAAAAAGGCCATTCCTTTCACAGAGAATTGCATACATACCCCCCTGCCACCCCCCACACACATAGCGTTTGCAGGATTCAAACCCCTACCTAACTATGTTATGATACTTGAGAGAGACGCATTAGTGCAGCATTCTATTCACATTACTGGATGACTTCTCTTCTCCTGCTGTATTTATAGGGTGCTGACATCATCAGTCTTTCCAAAGAGGAATGTACATCTTTTAGTGTGTTATCCCAGTCTTCAAAAAGGCCATTCCTTTCACAGAGAATTGCATACATACACACCCCCCTGCCACCCCACACACAGCATTTGCAGGATTCAAACCCCTACCTAACTATGTTATGATACTTGAGAGAGATGCATTAGCACAGCACGCTATTCACATTACTGGATGATTTCTCTTCTCCTGCTGTATTTATAGGGTGCTGACATCATCTGTCTGTCCAAAGAGGAATGTACATCTTTTACTATCCCTCAGTATGGGGGATAACAATATCTGTGCATTAACAGATGCCTAGTTCAGGGTCACATATGCACACTGGCACTGCCAGGTTATGTTCTATACCATGCTTCATGACCACAGAACTTGTAACACACAACACAAGTAGGGGGTGTATCCATATAGATCACAGATACACACACCTCTGGGTTGGTATCACTGCACTAAGCATGACAGGCCATACATATAGAACTACCATTGTGCAAAACTGCTTTTTGGTTTGGTGTGTAGTTCAGACTACCCCCCATACCCAGGAACTGCACTCGGCTTTCCTGGGAACAGTGTAGGATATGAAAGTCTTCACACACACCATTATAGTGGTTGACTTCAGGTACACAAATATTGACTGGGGATACTACTCAGGCCCTCAACAACATCACCCTACAGCCACTACAATTTGTGAATCCATGTGGTATGGCACAACCAGTCACCATACCCACAAGGGGGAATACATATTGGACCTGATCATCACCAACATGGGGACTCTATGTTCCACACCAGAGGTAGAACCCTCATTGTTAAGATCAGATCATAAACAACTTTTCCTGGACATCCATATCCCGTCCCCACCCCCAACCAAGGAAATCACTGTAAAGAATTTCTCAAAAGCAGACTTTGCACTTGTGAAGACTGGGGTGGAATACTTCAAAGGCCCTGTGCTGGAGGATAATACAGCCCAATCTGCAGAATCCTTTACAAACACATTCTATGAGCACCTGCAGGTATGCATTGATCATGCTATCCCAAATAAAACCATGACTCCTCCAAAACAGGAGACCTGTCTGGTTTACCCCAACCATATATAAGCTGTACAACAGAAGGAGGAAGCTACTACATAACAGAGCAATATCACACAGAGGGAGGACATCTCTGAACAGTATTGGCAAGATACTTCAATCCCTCATATAATCATCACTTGCACGTTTTGACAGTGAAATTGACCAGACACTACAGATAATCACAAGGCCTTCTTTAGTTATGTCAGGAATATGTGTGGAAACAACCCAGATATGCTCTGAATTGTTGCATAACAGCACAAAATATGCCAAACCTACGGACATAGCCTACACCCTGGCAGACAGAGTCTGCACAAACGTCCCCCCCCCTTACCCCCCAAGGGTACAGATGCCCATCCCAAATGAATGTAACCTCCCTGACATCGCAGATGCACAGGTGAAAGGTGCCCTCCCCACAGCAAATAACACAGCATATGTATGGGACCGGACGGTGTCCCAGGCTGTGTCCTACACGAGCTCTGAGTAGAACTGAACACTCACATTAAGTCACTGTTCCAATTTAGCCTTACTACAGGATATGTACCCTGAGAATGGCATACAGATACAGTGCTCCCACTCCACAAAGGTGGTGCCACAATGGACCACAGGAACTATCACCCCATAAGCCTGACTAGTGTGGTAGAAAAAGCTATGGAGTGTGTTATCATGGAAGTCATAATCAAAAACATTGTGAGCCTCCAGACAGTGGATCATACACAATTCGGCTTTGTTAAGGGCAGATCTTGCCTCTTACACATAGTTCATATCTTTGAAACGGTTACTGAAGCCATGGATGAGGGCAAGGTAGTTCACACAGTCTAACTGTGCCTTGCAGAAGCCTGCAACACAATACCCCACTCAGGCATCATACATATGCTTACCAGCTTAAATATCAACCCCTATATCACTAGATGTGTTGCTATCTGCCTCAGGGATGGAACCCACATGGTCAGAATTGCAGGTGCCATGTCCAAGTCCAGACCAGTTACAACTGGTGTCTCACTGGGCTCAGTTGTGGGACCTGTCCTGTTCGGTATGTACTTCTCTGAGGTTCAGACTAACATGGGGGGATTATGTCTAACAAATGTCACAGATGACTGCTAACCGGGGGCCATAAGCAACACTGCAGGTGACACATGCTTCCTCCATAAGGGTCTCACAGAGATGGATGCTTGTTGCCAGAGCCATGGCCTCATGCTAAATGCTAAGACATGCATAGTCATCCCCTTTGGGGAAAACAAGGTGCACACAAATCACCACATAAGTGGTAATCCATTAAGTACAGAAGATGTATTTACAGATTTGGGGACCAACATAGATCGTAACCACTCCTTTGCTAATCACATTGACAGAGTCATTGCAAAGACCTTTATATAGCCCTCCTTATCACATGGTGGTTTGCATGTAGATCATGGGAGGTCATTGTGGCCCTCTACTAGTCACTCATCAGGCCCATGATTGGCTACAATGCCCCTTCTGGGGTGTACCTTACCCAACACCTGCAGCAACTACAGTGTCCACAACACTACCCCCCAAGAGGATCATGGGCTACACAAAGATGTCCTATGCAGCTCAACTAAAGGATTTCCAGCTCTACTCAGTTGCTTAACACCTACTCAGAGATAATCTATGCATGACGTACACAGCCATGTCAAACCCAGAAGTAATGGACATGCTCCACCTCATAACATCCAAGACCCTTAGAGCTACACACTCCAGGGACTTAAACCTCAGCACAAAACTAAATAGGGCATGCTGCAGAGACAGATTCATTACCCAGAGGCTCCCCTCACTCTGGAATTGAATCCCAATTAAAGTTAGACATAGACCCTCGCCAACCCTCTTCCAGCAAAATCCAGCTGCGTGGATGGGAAATTGCAAATTCACCCCTGGGATCTCCACTGTGTCCCTGCTTGACAGAGGCACAGCAAACTAGCCTTAAAGGGTGCCTTCTGTGACCTACTTTACAGAGGCACAGTAGGCTACTCTATTGGGGAGGCAGATGCTAAACACACTCTGCCTAGGCTTATGAATTCCCTAGGGCAGACAGCCTAGTATCGACCTCTGCATCTATGTTTATGTTGGGGATGCACAATATTTGTTGCTGATACTGTTTGCAGGTCTTATATTGCCATAACCTTCCTAGTTTCTATGAACAACTTGTGCATCTGTGTTACATGTTTGATCATGACAGGGTTCCAGTATATTAATATATGTGAATGTTGTCATTTAACTGTGTACACAGGGCAGATTTCTGGATCGTGGGAGGTTCCTGGCTTAACACATACAACTGCCAGATATGTGTGGCTGACTGCTATATTCAGACATGGCCTAAGTGTGTGAGCAGGCCCAATTCAGGCTTTTCATGTCTTGTTGCCCGACATATGTCTCATTTATCCAAGTGTGTGAGCATGCCCAGTGTGACCTTTCCATATGTTGTGATCTGAAGTCCACTACATTTGTGGCTGTGTGTGAACATGACCAATATTGACATTTATACTGTGTGTGTTGGAAGTCATGTTGTGTTCTTACTGCCAGACTCCTTTGTGACATAAGTCAACAGGGATTGTGCTGTGCCTGCAGAGTTTCCATGGGATAGTTTGCAAAGACTTGTCAGCATTCTTTCATACTGGCTGAACACTGCAATACTGTCATGGTGTACTGGTTCAGTACTTTCACTATGGTGCACTGTATCACTGCTTTAAATGTTCATACTGAGCAGAGCAGACTGGTTAAGGTCCAGTTGGGCAACTATGAGTATGTTGCATTTTGTTCAGCTATGGCCTACTTAAACCAGGCTTGTCCAACATTGCTGTGTATTCACCAACTTGGGTGGACATTGCCAAACATTACTTCACATTGGCCACAGTTGTACTAGTTGGTGTGTGTGATTCTGTTCATAGGTTCATACTAGGCTATCTGCCCTAGGGCATTTATAATCCTAGCCAGTGTGTTTGGCTTTCAACACGCATTTTAAGTGGAGTTTGCCATGACATTTTTCAAGGTTAGTATACTGTGCCTCTGTCTAACAGTGACATAGAAGTGATACCCAGGGTAAACCTACAATCTCCCATCCACTCATCAAGATTCCTCTTGAAGAGAGTCAATGAGGGACTCTGGCTAACCTGGAGTGGGAGTTTACTCAAGAGTGGGGTGAGCCTCTGGGTTATGGATCTGTCACTCCAGCATGTCCTATTTATTTCAGTCCTGAGGTTCAGGTCTGTTGAGCGCATAGCTTGATGGGATTCTGATTTTCCAAGGTGTGGCATGTCCATTGATTCCAGGTTGGACATGGCTTTATACATCTGGCACAGAGCGCCTCTGGGCAGGCAGTATGCCACTGAGTGGAGTTGCAGTTTCTTTAACTGGGCAGTGACTGGCATGTGTTTGAGCCCTTTGATCCTCCTGGTGAGGTACTTTTGTGGTCTTTCCAGCTGCTGCAGGTGTCTGAAAAGGTACATCCCACAAGGGGCATTGTACTCAATTATGGGCCTGATGAGGGATGAGTTAAGAGGCACAATGACCTCCACTGATGTAGATGTGATTACCTTCATGATTAGGTGGGCTATATGAAATGTTTTTCTAAACACTTTGGCCACGTGGTTGTCAAATGAGAGATTGCTATCAACTTGGGTCCCCAGGTCCCTTATCACTTCTTCTATACTTAATGGGTTACCACCTATGTGGTAATTTGTGGGCACTTAGTTTGTGCCAAAGGGGATGACTATACACTTTTTTGCATTTAGCTTGAGGACAAAGGCTCTGGCACCAGTTGTCTGTTTCTATGAGGCCCTTTTGTAGGATGCTTGTGTCAGCTGGAGGGTGGATTATGGCGCCCAGTTTGCAGTCATCTGCAAACTTGTTCAGCCACAGTCCTTCTGTGTTGGCCTGTACCTCCAAGAAATATATACCAAACAAGGGAGGTCCCAGGACTGAGCCTTGTGGGATGCCACTTGTAGCTGGTTTAAGGTCTGACATAACTCCAGCATTTCTGACCATGTGGGTTCTGTCCTTGAGCCAGTTTGCAACCCATCTAGTGACATAAGGGTTTATATTGAAGCTGGTGAGCTTATCTATAATGACCAAATGAGGTATTGTATGGAAGGTTTTTGTGAAGTCCAGGTAGGCTGTGTGGACCCCCTTCCCCTCGTCAATGGCCTTGGTGACCATTTCAAATGACTCAACCAGGTTTAAGAGGCAGGATCTGCCCTTAACAAAGCCAAACTGGGTAGGATCCAGTGTCTGTAGGTCCCCAATATCTTTATGTCTAAGGTCCATGATGATCCTTTCCATAGCTTTGCAGACCAAGCTAGTCAGGCTTCTGGGGCAATAGTTTGCAGTATCCATTGAGGCACCACCTTTGTAGAGAGGGACCACTGTTGCTGTACACTGCTCTTTGGGTACATATCATGTGGTAAGGCTGAGATTGAACAGTGGCTTTATATTTGTGTTCAATTCTTCTTGGGGTTCATGTTGGACACAGCCCAGGACACTGTCTGGTCCCATTGATGCTGTGTGTTTTGCTTTGGAGAGGCTGGCTGTTACCTGAGCATCTGAGATGTCAGGGGGCCAGCAGTCTGCTGGGATAGATATTTGCCCTTTTGGTGGGGAGGGGAGGGAGAAGTTTGCACTGAACCTGTCAGCTGGGATGTTGGCAATGTATGTGCGTTTGGTGTATTGTTTGTCATTTTGGACTAATTCTGAGCATATCTGGGAATTCCCACCCAGGTTCCTACCATAACTAAAGAAAGCCTTGTGATTATCCTTAGTGTCCTGTACAATTTTTATCTCAAAGATGGCCTTAGACGATTTTATGTGTGGCCATAGTTTTTCAATAATACTGATCAGAGATGCCTTCCCTTTTTGGGATTTTGCTCTATCATATAGTAGCTTCCTCCTTGTATTGTATGTTTTTTTATGGCTGGGGTCCACCAGACAGGATGCCTGCCTTTGGAGGATTGGATCTCGGTTTTATTTGGGATTGCATGATTCATGCATTCCTGAAGGTGTTCATAGAATGCGTTTATAAAGGGTTCTGAGGTCTGGGCCGTATTTTCCACAGGCATAGGGGCTGTGAAGGATTCCACCTTAGTTTTGAGGAGTGTGACATTTGCTTTATTGAAATTTTTTCACTGTGGTTTTCTGGCCATGGGCTGGGGTCGGGATGTGAATATCCAGTGAGATTACTCTATGGTCTGATCTTACCAGTGAGGGATACACTTCTGGTCTTGGGCATAGAGTCCCCATGTTTGTCATGATCAGGTCCAGTATGTTTTCCCCTCTTGTGGGAGTAGTAGCAAGTTGTTCCATAGCATTTGAGTTTACAAATTCTAGGAACCTTTGGGCTAGGGTGTTGCAGCTAGGGTAATGCTCCCAGTCTATGTTTGGGTAGTTGAAGTCGCCCAACATAATGGTGTTTAGGGAGACCTTCATATTTTCATGTGTTCTCCAGTCAGCCAAGTGCGGTTCCTGGGTTTAGGAGGTGGTCTGTAGCAGGCTATGAACTGGAAGGTGGTTTTACCCACTGTTAGTTGCACATGGATAGTCTCTGATGCTTCATGCTGTGCCACCAACCTGGGGGTGTGGGTATCTTTGACAAATATTGATACTCACCCTCCTTTTGTAGT
>NC_056725.1:1134868445-1134903849 GCF_019279795.1 Protopterus annectens | reverse complement strand
ACTGCATTGCTTTGTTTAGCAGATGTCTTAGTGTTTGTGCTGTAAAATGCAAAATAAATCTTTCAAATGAAATCCAAATCATCATAGAAGTAAAACAGTATGCACATTAGTACTTATGGTAAATGGAGTGAAATAGCCAAGTAATGGATCATTGGAATGGCTGCAGGGGGGAGGGCTCCATTCGACCATGATTGTGTGTGGGGAAAGGGTGGCAAGCTCAGACAGCCCCAGCTGAACTATACCTACCAACTGTCCAGATTTTCACAGAATGTATAGATTTTTGCTTCTTATTTTTGTTTTTTTCCTCATAAAATTTGTTTTTCTGGAAAATCGTTTAGGAATGAAGTCACTATATAATGACAGACTGAGTTTCAGACTTCCTAACTTTCAGAAAAATGCATGCGAAAGTAAGACCTGTTATTCTATCAACTGTCTTAGTTTATACAAGAGCAATTTTTAGTACTGTTTATATGATCCCCCAATATATTTAGCCTTGTCCAGATTTATTGCATTAACAGGTTGAGAGGTACATGCAAATAAATTGCTTTATAGAATTAGGCATAGCCAAGCCTCTCAACTGTCCCCAAATTTGGCTCAAAATGTTGCTCTTCCTCTAATAATACCTTCGCAAAATAGCAATTTTGGAAGAAAACATGGAGGGTTTACAATTAAGAAATAACTGTAATAATCAGTTATAGATTACTTTTATTTCAGAAATGCATGTAGATTCTTTTATTTTGTCAGCTGCTCAAGTTAGCAGTACTAATATTAAAAAAGTGTCCCTTCTTTGACAGGTTCCCAGCTGTATTGTATGACTATTTTACATTTTTGCATCACATTTTTGGTCCATTTTTCATAAAATTGTGTTTTTTTTTTTGGCAAATTAGTGGTAAATCATTAAAGACTGAAGTTAGAAAATAATGACAGACATTTGAGTTTCAGATTTCATATCCTTCAGAAAATTCATACTAATGCAAGACCTACTATTCTATTATCTTTCTAAGTTTATAAGAGCAATATTTAAAAATTGTCCTTATTTTTGGGCCTTTTCCCACTTTTATGTTTGGCTTTGTCCAGATTTCTTGCTCTGAGGTTGAGAGGTATGACAAATGTGCCAGGGCCATCACAGTCAGCCAGCGACACTTCAAATTGTTACATACTTGTTGCACCCCACTCCCCCATGTAGTGACTCTGGATGTGTCCAAGCAAGGCAAGGCGCAGTTATGCAGTGTAAATGTGCAGGGTATTCCCCCATCCAAGATAGACACAAGTACTACAGTGGCTTTTCATCTGTTCTTGGTTTTGCAGAATGGTCTGGTTTCTGTCATATTTTGGTACTGTTGATTTATGCTTATGACTGGCATTCCAGTGATGTATTTAAAAAGTAATTTATTTTTTCATGCCTCACAACCTTTTTGGGCGGCACAGTGGTGCAGCGGTTAATGCTGTTGCCTCACAGCAAGAGGTTTCTTCGGTTCGATTCTCGGCTGGGGTGCCTTCTGTGTGGAGTTTGCATGTTCTTCCTGTGTTCGTGTGGGTTTCCTCCCACATTCTAAAGACATGCTTCTGGAGCATTTCTACCCGGGCCTCCGCTGAAAACAGGATCTGTGGAACCTAGTCAGACATTCCCAGTCAACAAATGTTAAAATAAATAAAATTACTCAGAAAGTGCCTGTTGCTCTGTGTTTTAAGTAGCAATGCTTTAATGACCATCAGGTAAGCTTGTCTGAGATCATAACATGCAAGTAAGCTTTAATAAGCATACTGTTAAAGAATTGCCAACATTGTAAGCCTTTCTGTTGTTGCCATGCAGAGAATACTTAACTAGATAATGTATAAGCATTGGGTATTGAAATGCATATGACAGTATTTGTAATAAAGGACAGGATTACATTATTTTAAGAAGCTCATTACACTTGTTGGAGACTTCCAGTGATCTCTGAGGGCTTTACCCGTAAACTAAACAGAATGCCATTCATGTGTGGTCCATAACCTGTACAGTAATCTTTTAAGCAATTTATCTTGAACTTGTTTCTTGTTTGCTTTTCATTTTTTACTTTGATCATGTTTTCCCCATGAAACAAGTAGATAGTTGTCAGGCAGCAGGATATTTGGATAAGAAACATTTTTTACAAGTGAGGGCATCACAGAGATTGCTACTTTCAGCATGTTACTTGGTACTTTAATAAAGCTGAATATAAATTATAATTAGAACTGCAGTGCAAGGAGAAGTGGTTTGAGTTGAGTGCTGGTTGTTTTTCTTATACTTGATTTTGACTGGCATTCCAGTGATGTATTTAAAAAGTAATTTATTTTTTCATGCCTCACAACCTTTTTGTTTCCATCTAGATCTTAAGTAAGCTGTCATGCAGCCAATGCATTGAAATATTTTTATTCTTTTATACTTCATTTGTCTTCATTGGACTCTCATAATGAGGGTTTGTCACCCAGGGCAGCATATTTAATTAAAGTTAGTTTTTGTGGTTTTGAGCATAGCTCTCCCCCTTTCTAGTTGGCCGCACCCCTTCCAATTGACCCCACCCATTCAGCAATCTCCTGCAGCCCCCCTTTGATTTGAAGTCACCAGCCACCACTGAATTTATTATACCCCAAAATGATCTGAAGGGAACTGCCATGGCTAGCATTATTTTGTTTTAGAGTCAATGGCTATCCCTTCCTCTTGTCATATTAGAGGGACAGAAATAAATCCTTAAGATGAGGGGATCATTTACTGTACATTTCTCTCTCATCAGTTGACAACATTGCTGTGACTGTTTACTTTATACTGTCAGCAACAATCCACATTTTTAATTATTTGTTTCCTTTCATTTTAATTAGTAGTCATCTCTGTTGCAGCATCTTAAGGAATGTTTGAATGGCAGGCTAGAAAATGTAGCTGAGTTAATTGCACTTTTCAAAGTAACAGCTGTAGTTCAGTGTTCAAGTGTGAGACATCTGACCCCTGTGATTAAAAGGTGTTACTTGGACTGAGATGGTTTGCATTGCATTCAGTTTTAAATATTGTAAATAGAATTAAAGTCTCTGATGTCAATCTTCTTTCCACAACTCCAGAAAAAACATGCACTTTTGCAAAAATTGCAGTGTAGAAAAAATGCTAAATCACATACTGACAAAAAGTAAGAAGAGTTTGATTAACATATTTGCTTTCTTTTTGTGGCACTGAGTTTTATTTCAGGGAAAGACATCTGCATTGGAAAACTAAGCTTGAAAGCCCTGCTTTTGTTCAGACACTATTTATCTGAGGTGTGATGCTGGCAGTCTCTAACTGATAAGGCACATTTAAATATAATTGTTTTCTTAATGGCTCTGTTGTTTGGGTAAGAGACCTAACAATTACTTTACCACTCTTAGTAGCTGTTGTGATGTAACAGTTGCAAGAAAGAAAGAAAGACAAACATGATTACTAAAGTATGTTTTTTATGTATGTGGAGTGTTTAGTCTTGGATTATATGGAAGAAAAAACTTTTTGGGAAAACAAAATGGCTTTTGGATGGAGTTCTCCTTTAAGTGGTGATGGGATAAGCCATAGGTTGAATATATGGATTCTCATGTACTCACAGATATGTTTTGAAGACAGTCAGGGAGCTGCTTTGCTTATTACAGAGAGGCAGCTCATTCCATAGCTAAAGGATGCTCTGGGAAAAATAGCCCTTCTGCCAGGAGGTATTGTTTATCTTATGATGTAGATTAAGGCCTCTAGACTGGGAATATATAGTGTTACTAGTACTATGAATGTGTAAGACATTAAGCAGGACAAAGAATGTTCAAGCAAGACAGGGTTATTTGCTGCATTGTAGGCCAGGCAGACATCACCACACAGAAGTCTGTAAGAGACAAAGTAGATAGGGTTACCACCTGTCCCACTTTGGGCAGTTGTGTCCTGCAAAAAAATTGTAAAAATGGCAGATGTCCTGAGATTTTACGACAAAATTATTTCCTATATTTTATGTAATAGTTGTATAAAACAGTTATTATGTATCTGAAACACCTAAATGTTATAAGAAACAGAATAAGCAACTAAAATGCTACAAGAATAAGCTTTTAATTAGGCAAAAAAGTGAAGTTCTGTCCTTTGTACTGGCCGTGGGTATGTTTCAGCCTGCAAAATCTGACGTTTGTACCAAAAATGTCCCACTTTGGGCAATTGAAGAGGTGGCAACTCTAAAAGTAGAGGGATATGGACTGTAGTCACTCAGTGTATCTTTTGGAGTGCATCTCTATGTTTTTTCTAACTAGGTGAAATGCATGGATAGGTACAAATCAACAGAAGCATTGTATATTCAAGTATGAACCTGATGAAGGAGGAGTATAGATGTGCAATTACTTCTTTTGATTTAGCGGATATGCCTTTAGTAATCACTTGGACAAGGTTAAACAATTTGCTAATAATAGTTGATACATGATTGCTAAAAGGAAGTTCATTGTCCATGAATGTACCAAAGTCTCTAATAACAGTATCTATTGGGGGGATCATTACTATGGCAGAGTCGGGGTGTTCTTTTTCCCATAGAATATAAAGCAGTTTTTTTTTTTGCATTTAGCTTTATTCCATGGTCCTAATGGTGAGTTAGTGAGGAATAGACCCTTTTGGAAGGTATGGGTGCCTTCAGATAAGGTAATAACAACTTTAAACTTACAGTCATCAGAAAAACTTAGTCAGCTAGAGGCCCTTGATATCAATTTGACACCAGTGAAGTAGATGCTAAAGAACAGTCATCCAAGCAAAGATCCCTGGGGTCACCACTAGTGCTGAGTCTTTTAGAGGAATGTGTGCCATCAGTCCTGACTGAATGGGTTCTATCTATAAGACAATTAGATATCTAATGAGTTACATAAGGACTTATGCCCAACTGTAACATCTTTTCTATATTGATAGAGTGAGGAATATTATTAAAGGCATTGGCCAGATCAACATAGGACATAGACACAGATTTGCTTACACCCAGTACCTCTCTGACTTTATCAAAGTAATTCACAGGTTCAGAATGCAGGAGCTACCTTTCAAAAGACAAATTAGGTATGGGTCAAGGACATGTAAACTACCAATCTCCATATTAAGTTCCTTGATTACACATTCCATTATTTTACAAATTATACTGGTATGGATAATTGGACTCTAGTTCCCATGGTTATTCACAGTGCTGTCCTTATGTCGAACCTGACAATCTGCTGAACTGATTCTTTTCAATATTATTCGCTCCAACACTAATGGCAGAAAATGAGTTTTAATGACAGCAGAAGTTACACCTTTCCCTACTATTGTGCGATCTCAGAGTTTGTATATATAAGTTGTGAATGTTGGGATTTCCTCCCACTAAAGATGCATGATTATCCTCCTGATTAAAAAAATATTCTCTGTTTCAGAAAGTAGATTTTGGCCATGAATTTTCAAACAAAGGCCATTCAGAAGAAAATGCATTTGGTATGTCAGCATGACATAACATAGCAGTGGTTCTCCAGACCTTGAGTATATACTATATGGAAAGATTAAGAATGTATAGTTTTCTGAGGGGGCAATGAGGCAGTGCTTCAGATTAACAAGGAAACACCCCAGTATGTTGTCTGGACCCACAGAACTTATATTCTTAGTTTTAATGAGGGATTCTGAGATTTGTTCAGAGGTATTCATAGGATGTGGTGCTGACTGGATGGTGTAAGGAAGATGGGAAAAATTGCTCTAAACTTGTCAGCTATTATCTTTAGGTCATTCCAGTCCTAAATACTGTTTCTAAAATTCCTGACATATGTAAAAAATGTTTTGTAATTTTCCTTGGATGCTGTAGCAATGGCTTTTTTATATTTTATCTTGCAAGTTTTAATCCTTCATCTGAGTTTATTTATCATTTTGAGTTTATATTTGGTGCTGTAAAGAAAAACACCCTGTCAACCAAGACAAGGCCTCAAATATACATGGTGAAGTCTTGAACTCATGTCATGTGGCCAAACCCTGGAACCAGATGTTGTCTGACAACTTCAAACTCTGGCGTGACCAGACAGGAGGAGATGGTAACCACACACACAACAAACCCAGTCCCACATAGACCTACCACAACTGCAAACCAAACACATAAAAACACAAAGACATACTTGGAGGCTCTAATAAAAAACTTATCAAAACAACAGAGGCTCCCAAAGCAGACATCCAAAAATCCACCACCTCAAAACAAAACACATGCAACACATACTTCAATAAATCAGTGTGTCAATCAATCACAGCCCTTAAGGCCAAACACCATGCCTGATACACTAGTAATAGGTGACTCTATAGTCAGACACACTGATGTCCCGCTTACCAGGCTGAACAAGGAGAGGGTGACTGTGAGCTGCCTATCGGGAGCTAGGATCCGCCACATAACACACGCACTCAGGTCAGTCCAAAGCAAGTACAAATATGACTCCGTCATTGTCCATGCTGGCGTGAATGACCTGAGACGTACCTCCCTGGACTACATGAAAAGAGACATAGAGGAGCTCTCTGATTATGTAGCCCAGGCTGGTATAACCCTGACCCTGAGCAGCATCTTGTCCTCACCAAGAATGATGCCACAATACAAAGACAAGATGATCAGCTTTAATAATTGGCTCAAGTACTGGTGTCATTCTAAGGATCCAATGTCTGTCTGCCTGGGATGACATGTTGGACAAGCCACACTGCTTCGCAAGGGATGGCTTGCACCTGTCACCACTGGGCTTCCGGATATTGGCTAAGGCTCTTGCCACCCCCATAGTGCCTTTTTAGGCAAGGCTCAAAAGACAAACCCACATCCTTAGAAAACAAAAATGGAAAAAAACTAAGGGTAATGCTGCTCAACTCCAGAAGTCTAAATCTCAAGATGCAGGCACTCGATGCACTCCTCAGTATGGAGAACATCGACGTCTGTGCAGTAACTGAAACCTGGTTCAAGGCTCCTGAGAGCACCCCAGTGCTACCAGGCTATACCTCGTATCATGCTTTTCAGCCCCAAAACCCGGGCCGAACCACAAAGGGAGGGGGAGTGTCCATATTCATCAAGGACACCCACACCTCCAGGTTAGTAGCAACACATGAAGCATCGGAGACCATACAGGTGCAACTAACCATAGGCAAAACTGCTATACAACTGGTAGCATGTTACAGACCACCCTCCCAATCTCAGGAACCCCACTCAGCCTTCCTGAAGACATTGGAGGATATGAATGTATCACAAAATACCATCATACTGGGAGACTTCAACTACCCAAACATAGATTGGGTACATTATTCTAGCCCTAACAACCTAGCCCAAAGGTTCCTGGAATTCATAAATTCAAATGCACTGGAACAACTATTCACCTCTCCCACTAGGGGAGATAATATACTAGACCTGATCATCACAAACATGGGGACAAAATGCTCCACACCGAAGGTATACCCCTCACTAGTGAGATCTGACCACAAACTAATCACCCTGGATATACATATCCCACCTCCACCCCCAGCACAAAAGACCACAGTGAAAAACTTCTCAAAAGCAGACTTCACTTTCTTAAGACTGAGATGGTATCCTTTAAGCCCACTGGGCAAGTGGATGCCACATCCCACAATGCCGAATCCTTCACAAATGCTTTCTATGGACATCTCCAAGAATGCATGGATCATGCAATCCCAAATAAATCCAAGTCCCTCTCCACCAAAGGCAAGCATCCTGTCTGGTGGACCTCAGCCATTAACAAATTGTATAACAAAAGAAGGAAGCTACTGCACGACAGAGCAAAATCCCATAAAGGGAAGACATCTCTGATCAACACTAGCAGAAAACTACGTTCTCTTATAAAAACATCCAAGGCCAACTTTGAGAGAAAAATCGCTAAGGACACTAAAGATAACCACAAAGCCTTCTTCAGCTATGTTAGAAACCTGGGTGGAAACCCTCAGATATGCTCAGAGTTAGTTCACAACAACAAAAAAATACACTGAACCAACAGATATTGCCAACATTCTGGCTGACAGGTTCAGTGCAAATTTCTCCCCTCCCTCAACCCCAAAAGAAGAAATACTTATCCCAGCTGAATGTAATCTCCCTGTCATCTCAGATGTTCAAGTAAGAGCCGCCCTCAACAAAGCTAAAAACACAGCATCAATGGGACCTGACGGTATCCCGGGTTGCGTGCTATGTGAACTCCAAGAGGAGCTAAACCTGCACATAAAAATGCTATTTAACCTTAGCCTTACTACAGGATATGTACCTGAACACTGGCGTACAGCAACAGTAGTCCCACTCCACAAAGGGGGTACCTCTACAGACCCTGGGAACTACCGCCCCATAAGCATAACCAGCCTGGTCTGCAAAGCTATGGAAAGAATCATTATGGAACTCATAAACAGAGACATTGGGGACCTACAGACACTTGACCCCACCCAGTTTGGCTTTGTAAAGGGCAGATCCTGCCTTTGAACCTGGTTGACTTTTTCGAAACAGTCACTAGAGCCATTGATGAGGGCAAAGCAGTCCATACAGCCTACCTGGACTTGGCTAAGGCCTTCGACACAATACCCCACTCAGGCATCATAGATAAGCTCAACAGCTTAAATGTAAACCCTTATGTCACTAGATGGGTTGCAAACTGGCTAAAGGACAGAACCCATAAAGTTAAAATCGCTGGAGCAATGTCAGACTCAAAGCCAGTCACAAGTGGTGTCCCACAGGGATCTGTCCTGGGACCCCTCTTGTTCGGCATTTATTTCTCAGATGTTAAAGCAAACATGGGAGGGTTGTGGCTGACAAAGTTTGCAGATGACTGCAAACTAGGCGCCATAGTCGATACACCAGCGGATACATACATCCTACAAAAAGGCCTCACAGAAATGGACAACTGGTGCCGGAATCAGGGCCTTAAACTAAATGCCAAAAAATGTATAGTCATCCCCTTTGGGAAAAACAAAGTACCCACAAATTATCACATAGACAGCAACCCACTGAGTACGGAAAAAGTAATCAGAGACCTAGGGACCCAAGTCGACAGCGACCTCTCATTTGACACACACGTTGCCAAAGTGGCTAGAAAAACATTCTACCTTGCACACCTTATCATGAAGGGATTCACATCCAGATCCATGGATGTCATTGTACCCATATACTCCTCCCTCATCAGACCCATGATTGAGTATAATGCCCCATTTGGTATGTACCTCACCCGGCATTTGCAACAGCTAGAGAGACCACAAAAGTACCTCACCAAGAGGATCAAGGGTCTCCAACATATGTCTTATTCTGCCAGACTAAAGAAACTCCAGCTCTATTCAGTAGCATACCGCCTGCTCAGAGGTGATCTCTGCCTGATGTACAAAGTCATGTCCAATCAAGAACTGATGGACATGCTCCACCTCAAAAAATCCAAATCCATCAGAACCACGAGAGCTAAAGACTTAAACCTCAGTACAAGTATGAATAGGACATGCTGGAGGGATAGATTCATAACCCAGAGGCTTCCCATGCTCTGGAACAAGATCCCAGTTCATGTTAGGCAGAGCCCCTCACTGACTCTCTTCAAGAGAAATCTTGATGAGTGGATGGGAAATCGTACGTTTACCCCAGGGGTCACATCTGTGTCACTACTTGACAGGGGCACAGTAAACTAATTCTATTATATAAGGGGACCTTCACTGTGTCACTACTAGACAAAGGCACAGTATTCTAAATCTATTCTGTGCATTTTTGTACCATTTCATGGGGTGGCGAAAGCCACATCACTATGGCTAGGCTTACAAATGCCCCAGGGCAGATAGCCTAGTACTAAACTATGAAACTATGAAACTAAGTGCCCACTCTTATCTCCTTAACTCTAAAGTGTGTTCCTGCTCTTCCTGTCCTTTTAATCAATTGCCCTCTCCCCCAGTCTTTCCTTTAAACTGTTTTTCCTGTCATCAGTAATTGTAGAATTGTGTTCTTTTCATAACTGTTGATGTGAAATCTTAACCTTTTTTTGGTAACCTGATAATGAGATTAATAATGCAATCCCCCTTACCTGCTTTTACTCTCAGTCATCTGGATTTTTATACATTGCAGTATTTTTGGATCTCTGTCAACATTTAACTCTTGAGCTTTCTCTTCTTGAACTCCTGTTCCCACTCTTCTACACCTGGATGACCCTAACCATGGTTGGCCTTGGGTCAAGTGGTGCCCTAGGCAAAAGGGTTCCACAGCCCCCCATACCACTTAGTGCCCCATCCTGGTCTATTTATACCATCTAGTTTACTGAAAAAGCACCCCTGCTAGAGCAGCGCCCTAGGTGGCCACCTAGATGGCCTATGCTTAAGGCCGGCTATGACCCTAACTACTTCCTTCTTCACTGCAATCTCACTTTTTTTGACTTTTCCTTCTTTGATAATTGCTACCTGTCACACTCACCTAGATACCTAGCCTGTGCTGAATCTCTAATCCCGATACTTTATTGTTTGCACTCATAAAAGGTCTGCTATAATATCTCTCTGTGTTTTTTCTTACTAAACATGTTTTATAAGCTTTTCTTTCTGGGCCTCTGCTGAAAAGGAGTCTTGCAAGACCCAGTCAGACCTTTCCAGTAACCAAATGTAAATAAATAAACAAATTAATAAATAAATAAGCAGCAAGATTGAAGTTAAATTTAGGGACAAAACTTCCTTTTTTATAGAATGTATTGATCCCATGGCCAACTTAGTGGCTTATTTTTAAACTTGGCACTGTGTTTCTTCTGGAGGAGGACATATGTTACTGTCTAGGAATTTAAGTTACAGTAGAAATTAGTGGTATAATAGATACCAGAATGTGCAGAAGTTCTAGTTCTAGTTTGGTAGATGCAGGAGACTGATTTTGCCTAGAAAGGCACAATGGAGCAGACAGTATATTAGCCAGTATGGGAAGTCCTGAGGAAAGAAGTGCAGGTAAACATCCTTAGTGAAGCAGGTAAAGTGGTCTCACTTTTGATAACCACATCGCCACAACAGTCAGGAAATCCGTCTATGTGGCACACCTCATCACTAAGGGCTTTTCATCCAGAAAAAAGGAGGTCATTGTCCCACTGTACTCATCCCTCATTAGACCCATTATAGAGTATAATGCCCCATTTGGTATGTACCTCACAAAACATTTGCAACAGCTGGAAAGGCCACAGAAATAACTAAAAGAATCACAGGCCTAAAGCAGATGCCATATGCTGACCGTCTAAAAAAACTCCAGCTATACTCTGTGGCATATCATCTACTCAGAGGCGATCTCTGCTTAACACACAAGGCCATGTCAAACCCTGAGCTGTTAGACATGCTCCACTTAAAGAAATCTCAATCCCTCAGAGCCACACACTCCAGGAATCTAAACCTTGTCATCGCAATGAACAAAACATGCCGGAGGGATAGGTTCCTGACCCAGAGACTCCCCATACCCTGGAATAGACTGCCCATACATGTCAAGCAGAGTGCCTCCTTGGCCCTCTTCAAAAGGAACCTTGATGGTTGGATGGGAGAAAGGAAATTCACCCCAGGGATCATGTCAGTCACTCTGCTAGACAGGGGTCCAGAGAAGTAAATATTTTGGGAAGAAATATCCAGGGAATTGTTATGGCTAGGCTTGTATAGGCCCTAGGGCCAATAGCCTAGTACCAACCTATTAACCTATGAACCTATAAAATTGTCTGCCATCTTCTCTCCAGGTTGATGCAGACTGAAACTCCCTACAGTGATACCCATTACTGTACTAGTTACTAAATTCAATTATTTTGGTCTTATATTGTGGCATCTTTCATGGAGATGATGGGATACATCTCAAAACTAGCTGCTTTTCTGCCTCTTATTGCGAAGGCTGCCAGCCTAGCCCAATAGGATTTTATGCATATTTCTGTCATTTGTTAATATGAATGTTGAATTACAGGCTTGTTTTCTTAAATGAAAGAATATGCTGTGAAATGTTGAACTTAAAACAATGTAGCAACATTGCCCTCTGCTGTAAAGAAAGCTAAGTCAAGCATTTCTTGTCTGTCCTTTGAAGCTGAAATTATTTCATGCCTGTCCCTTTGAAGTTAGAATTTGGAGTCGATGAGTCTGGAGTGAATCATCCTGCATATTGTTTTAACTTAAGGAATAATTACTAGAGTTTACACGTGGAATGTCTTTTATTGATGTAGTTTCCTGCAGGTGCAATATAACACGAATGTGGTATCTGTCAGCCTGGGAACCCCAGGAAAGTGTAAATGATGTAAAGGGAATCAGGACTGAAAATAGCAATTTAAACAGAGAGAATCAGAAGGAATTAAGCATTTTTGCCTGGACCATCCAACTCACAGCACTGTCTTGCTCATATGTAAGTTATCTTAGACTTGTGTTTTCTTTTAGAAATAGCTAGTAACTAGAACGATTAGACTAAGTGTTTTTTCTGTGATGTCAGAGAACTGTACTACTGATTTATTTTATGTATTTCTGTGTGATCTCTGAACTCTTGACTAACACTGCAGTGTAGTAGAAAGTATTGTCTTGTGTTTTTATTATTTATTATTAAATATTATAAAACCTTTTAACTGTGGCTGTTTTGTGTAGAGATAAGTTAAGTGATAGATTACATTGCATATTTATAGAGTTTACTGTCCAAGTCACTCTAAATAAGCCTTGACTGTTTAGTCACAACTACCAATTGGATAATAATATTGCACAGTAATAACTGGACACCCTTTTAAAGACCTTTGAGTAGCTGATAAATATTAATGGGTGGTGGCAAGTGGTGCTTCCATATAGTCTGGGCAAAGGGGGCACAGCTGGAGAACCTGTGCCAGCCTTCCCCAGGAGTGTCTGTGTGGTTGTATAAACTCTTCTCAAAGTGTGTGAGTGTGTGTGTGTGTCAGCTACTTGGGCAGGGACACAAAGCACTGGTTGGACAGAGAGGGTGCTAGAGGTTTTAGCTTGCCTACTAGGCTGAGATCTGGACCCTATAGCTGTGCCAGTGGGGAGTCTTACTGGGGACATGGAGAGCAAGGGAGTGACCAGCCCCAGACTGACTGTGATCTCTGTGTGCTCTTAAGGGAAATTGCACTTTACTGTGTGCATTTGTTATCCTTTCCTCATATATGAGACACCCTCTCTGGTGTTAGTGGTGAGGATTGAGGCTCCTTGATTGCTGGGCCAGGGCATGGGCATCACACTTATACACACACACACACACACACACACACACACACACACACACACACACACACACACACACACACACACACACACACACACACAGATCAACCATATCCCTCTGCATATCTTCAAAGTGGGATCATCATAATTTCATAGGTTCATAGGTAGGTAGGTAGGTACTAGGCTATTGGCCCTAGGTCCTATATAAGCCTAGCCAAAAAGGTACCCTGGCTTTCGCCACCCAGGAAAATTATGTTCCTGTGCCACTGACAAGCAGAGCCACAGAAGTGAACCCCGGGGTGAATTTCCTATTTCACATCCAATCATCAAGACTTTTCTTGAAGAGTGCTAATGAGGAGCTCTGTTTGACATAGATAAGTAGTCTGTTCCAGAGTATGGGAAGTCTCTGGGACAGGAATTTATCCTTCCAGCATGTTCTGTTTATTATGATGACAAGGTTTAGGTCCCTAGAGTGTGTAGCTCGGAGGGATTCAGATTACTTTAAGTAGAGCATGTCCAACAACTCTGGGTTTGACATAGCTGACAGTGGTCATTCAGTCTTGCACATGCAATGACCAGGATGCATGCATATCTGGGGTGAAGTACCTCGGTGACATTATGAATCCAGGCATCCAAGAGATGACTAATTATTATTATTATTCTATCATTGCTCAGTCAGGTGAGTGGAGTGCCAATATGTTTGACTATTCAGTCAGCTATGACAAGGACATTATTATGAGTATCAGTATGCTTTGGCTACTTTAGAGGATTCTGTGTAACATTTTGATGATCCTTACTTGAGGTGAATACAGTACTGAGTTCAGTGGGTGATATGTAATAATGCCACTGAAGTCCAGGCACAGTAATATGTTTTCTAAGGTGGGTGTAGGAAGCTTTGGAAAAGATTCTCTTTTTATATCATCATAATTAAGTTTGGTGTTAGTTATGTAATGGGATGATGGGATTATGTATTGAAGGTAAGTGACCTTGGTAGATGAGGAATGTCAAAGGTTTGCTTCTAAGTTCAAGGCTCTCTCACAAGTGGATAAAGGGCTTTTAGTCAAATTAAGGCAGTTCATAAACTGCCTCATTGCATCTAATGCTATTAGGCTGGCAACAGAAAAAGACCAGTCATTCTAAGCAATGAGCTTCATTTGGAAGCTGCATTGCTAAACTCAGATGTGAAGCAAATATTCCAAAGGTTTGTACAATCCCTTTTGATTCAAATACATGCTGACTATGTATGGTGTTAGGCTTGATTTTGTTTAGAGGTTTAACTAAGTTATGTATTTCTTCTCAAAAATATCTGATGTTATTTTGTAGGGGGTACCAATCTTTTTTCAAGAATCTAACTTTAATTTGATTAACCAACTTTTCGAATGAATTTCCATTGTTGCAATACTCATCACAGTTTGGTACCAAATGTCTCCATTTGTATTGCTACCAGTTTCATTTATGTGCATTAAAGGATTATTTTAATTTTGTGCAATCTGTGAGGCTGGATTTCCTTGAATGCTTTTTTTTTTTCCTTACAGAGACAATGTATATCCTGTAGAGGCAACAAGATACTAGGAAAATACTTCAAGCTAGTCCCATTGTCGAACTGATTTATAACATGAGTAGTCTGAAGCACATCATATACACACACTTGAATATGTATGCATGTGTGTGTGTGTGTGTGTGTGTGTATATATATATATATATACATACACACACACACACACACACACACACACACACACACACACACAAATATTTAAGGAATGTACTGCTGCAGAAAGTGGTGTGTCATTGTGTCATTTGATCCTGCATTCTGCCTCACTCTGAAGTAAACGCACATTGTCTTAAGAGCTGTATTCATACTGAATTATTTTGATAATACCTTTACTTTTATTGTGTATTTATTCTCAATGGTGTGAGAATAAAAGAGATTTGTGATGTTAAAATTAATATTGCTTGATATGTGAATTTTCATTTTTCTCTGTGTTTGAGCTGAGGTATTTCTACCTTTTCATCAGTTCACCAAGGAAACTTCTGTATAGTCATATGCACCTGCAGCAGAAGGCTAACTGTGAAACTTTTTTATGAAACAGGTTTACTAATAGTCATTTTTGCATTTATTCAAATTATCTCAATCAAACAAGTTGTTTACACACACACACACACACACACATTTGTTGCTGCTTTTTTTATGTTTTAACTTGAGGCAGCATCACTAGAGCAACCAGCAAATCTAAATTTTCATTGAAACTCTCAGAACATTGGACATTATATCTCACTGGGCTTCCTTACATTTGGTCAAGCATAAGCCAGATCACGTTGCAATTAATAAAGTATCTTTCAACAGCTGCAACTCATTAATCACTATTTACCATAAAGAATTGCTGCCAGTTCAAGTTTTATTAGTACACTGGCAGGGAATCAAAGTTTTGAAGATTTTCAGATTTGTTTACGGTTGTGTGACCACAGTGTTATTGTATGTAAGGGAAGTGGAGGTGGATAAGCCCCCCACCCCAAACATGGGAGTCAGAGGGACTTTGCCCACTTAGAAAAATGCCTTTTTTGCATTCCATTAGAAGCTATATCCAGTTTATTAGTTTATTTATAGCAGCTGAATCTTTAACCAGGTACTGCCTAATGAGGCATAATGGGACCAGCTTTCTGTGGATGGACTTGATGAAAAAACAGAAAACATACAATGTGCAATGCTATTTTATAGGTACATAAGTACTTCTGGGCCAGTTTAAGCCTAGCCAAATTCCCTTTTTGCATTTGAAATAACCTGTCTCATTTGGTTATAAATTTACCTTAAATCCAAATAAGTTGACCACAAGCCCAAAAAAACTGATGAAATGTATAACTATTTAATGAAGTGCTTTTCGTCACCAAAAATACAGTAACTTCTTCAGATACCATCCAAGTTACAAGTCTCTTTTTTTAAAAACTTTGTTCAAAAATCACATGATGATAGTAAACCAATCAACCAACAAAAGTTGTATACATCACCACTAGGGTTAAAGTGACAACACAAAAAAGTGTTGTTTATTTAAAAGATAAATAAATTCTATGTATCAATTTGACAAACTGATGCCGTTACAATAGTAACAAACTTTGTCAATACATAAAAGTTATAACGTCCATTTAAACTAAAATCGGATAATTTGTTAGAAAATAAAAATAAAAGTAGAAATAAGAATAAAAATGAGAATACTGAATATTGTAATAGATAATTCCCACTAACAGCTTAGACAGATGTTATTAAAGTAATTTCATCTGTTCAAACTCTTCACCTTGAGAAGACAAGAAATATTACATGCTTCATTCAAGTCTGGGTTGCAAAAGGCATTCAGCCTTAGTTGCCAGATCAATTCACGTTCTTCTAGAAGCAGTCCCTTATGTCTACCTCTAATATCAGTTTGAATCTGATCAATAGCTTTAAACTTAAATCTATGCCCCCCAGTTGAATAGGAGTGTTTAGCCAGTGCATTATCAAGTTTATTTCTATTCAAAGCATACAGACCTAACAGCCCTACTAGTCCGAGTCTGTTTGGTGTATCTCAATCACAGATGGACCCAACAAATATTTCAGCCTTGCTAAACGCTTTGGCAAAGCATGTAGACTCATGATTGCTACTCACTTAGAGTTAGACGAGTCACAACTAACTCAACGGAGTGTAACTCAGCTAAATAACGCTCCACCATCACTAACCTAACAGAATGGACATTTTATGCAGGCTTCCAACCAACAAGGTCTGAATTCCAACACTATTGAGAGTGGTTCTCCTTCTGTGTTGATTCCTTTGGCCCAACAGGTACCTGCAGACACTAATGTGCATACAAGCACTAATAATGTGAATGGAATTACAGCAACAAGTGTTAAGGGACTTATTGGGGCTCCTGTCTTTAATGTTTGGTTGAATGATACAACAAAACTTTCAACAGGTTTCAGATGGAACCAAGAGCATCCGGCCGACAACACGGACAATATTCAGGTTAGTCAGCATTCATTACCTGATAAACTGAAAATCTTTGATAAAAAGCTTTTGAAATTAAAAAAGCTACAGTTAGAAGTTGTTTATTTTAAGAAGTGCCTACTTGAAAGGGTGGTGCCGAAGGGGTTGCATTTCCATCAATACCCCACAGTTTTAATAGCGGATTCACTATTCCACCGTGAACTTAATTCCTTGTTTGATCAACAAGGTTTTGATCTTATGCAGCTTATGGTGAAACACTACACCACCCAGATAGAGGCACTATCTAAAGAGGTCTCGGACTTAAATACAGAGATTACAGCTAACACAGACTTCTTTAGATATAAATACGACTACGATAAAACGTTTGCTAGTATAGACCAACTTTTGGAAAGGTTAAGGAACAACAAAATTAAGAAAATGAAGCGTGACCTTTCAGCTTATAACAATGGGTCTGCATATTCTAGACCCTCAACAGCGCAAGTTGTTGTTGTTTCTTTTGGCTGTTCCCACTTAGGGGTTTCCACAGCAGAACTCCGGTCTGCTAATGATTGGTAGCTGATTTTTACGTGCCGAGTTACCAGCCCTGACGCACAACCTTCAACGAAGGTACACCCATTCACACATGTCTCCATGCAGAAGATGCTCTAGCTGAGAATCAAACTGGACAGCGTCTTACTGTGAGGTGACAACGCTACGCAAGTATGGTCAATTAATGATGATAACCACTCTGTCCAACAAGAGACTACCAGCTATGTTGTTTCAGAGGTGAGTGAGGAGGAAAGTTTAGACACAACCGCTGTCAGACGGAGTGAATGCATTCATAATAACAACAATGTATGCCCAGTTAGGAACCAGCAAGAGGGCATTGGGAACATTGACAATCAAAATTTTTACCAAGGAAAGCAGTCTGGTGCTATCCCAAAGAGACAACATCCTCAAAATCAAAGGGCCAAACAGCACAACAACAAACTAAGACGTTAGCACAGGGTGACAACCCTCGGCTAAACATTGTGAAAAACCCTGTAGGAGACTTTAGCATCTTCAATTATTCTACATTAAACATCGACCCTGTGCTTACAGATTTTTAGCTAGGGGTAATACTTTTGTGCCTAGTAGGCATATGAATTTGGTGCAAACCATTTTGGACTTGAAATGTTTTGTTAGGAAACTTAATCTAACTGTTTTACTTGGGAACATCGTAGTTAAGGATCAGCCTCTTAGGGTCTCTAGTACACATAACCCCCCACTCCATCCCACTTTGAGTATATTTGAGAACATATGTGAATTAGAGCTGAGGCACTTGGCATCCTCTTATAATTTTGTCATTAATAGACAGCATGGTAAGGACAATGTCTCTTACAAGGAAGACTTAGCGTTAAAAATGCTGAGACGTGCACAAGTGAGGGCTGTCAAGCCCGATAAAGGAGGGAGTTTAGCTATATTCAACTTGAATGACTATAACACTAGAATGTATATGATATTGAATAGTGATGCATATTCTAAAGTTTCATTGAACGAAATGAATATAGCTTACAACCACATTAGAGGCTACTTGAATGATCTATTTACAGAAGCCAAGATTGATATTGATACTTACAGCTACATGACAACTTTATGCCCTAGAACACCTGTCATGTTCAGTATTCCCAAGATACACAAAGACCTAACAAATCCACTCATGAGACCTTTCATTGATGGTAGAGGGTCCATCACTTACCCTTGTGCCAAGGTGGTAGATACTATCTTATAGAAGTATTTGAAATCTGAAACTCAAGTGTGTAAGGATTTTTGGACTTTCTTGCAGAAAATAAATGACATGGACTTTGACATAGAGAACAACTTTTTAACGATCGATGTCAAAGATCTTCACACTTCTATTCCCCACTTTGAAGCAGTTGAATGGGTGAGTTTATTGTTAAAAAATAAAGGGGCACCAGTGACTGAGATCCACTTAATTGAGGAACTCATAGATATAATTTTAACTAACAACTATTTCATTTTTTATAAAGAGTTCTTCTTACAAAATAGGGGGGGTTGCTATGGGTTCACCATGTGGGGCCAGTTTGGCCAGTTTAGTTATGGCATACTGGGAAAGAAAGTTTGTCTTTAACAACTCTCCACACATGACAAACCTTGTTTACTATACCCGTTTCTTGGATGACATTTTCATTGTATTCAGAGTGAATGCATCCCAGGCTCAGTCACTTGTTAGTTATCTAAACCATACTACCCATTTTTTTGGAATTTACATCTAATTTTAGCACTTAGTCAATTGACTATCTAGATATTAGTTTGACTAAAGATGAGGACAACAAGAGACTAGTGTCAAGAATATACAGGAAAAAAAACTATAGTAACTCCTTTCTTCATTTCACTAGCAGTCATCCCTTAGCACAAAAATGTTATATTGTTAAGGGTCAGTTGATCAGGGTGGCCAAAATGGTTTCTCTTGACATTGATTTCATCAATGAGTGTAACCTACTTAGTAATATGTTCGAACAGTGAGGTTACCCTATTGATTTAATTAATTCGCTAGTAAATGAATTTCAATACAAAAGGAACCAATGGGGAATCAAACCTATACTTTGTGCTCACACTGTCAATCCCCGTTTTAGTAGTTCACTTAATAACATCTTGACGCACAGTTTGGACCAACTGTTGGACGTAAGGAACGACAACTCAACGTCTAACTATAGAATTAGTTTTATAACTTCTTATTGTAAAGACAGTTCTAGGGTGAGATGTATTTTATTTAAAATTGGGAATTGATTAGTAATGACAACTTTCTTGTTAAAAAATTGGGAAATAAACCAATTTTAATTTTTAGAAAGGGCACTAACCTTAAAAACCTTCTGGAGAGTAAAGTGCCAATTGACTCCAGTAGGTTGAAAGGTATGCATACCTGTGGCACATGTAGGATGTGCCTGAAAAAATATTTTGAGCTCTCTCTGCTTACTGCTTGGTGTGATGGATTTGCAGTGTTCTTAAGACACTCAGTCTTGCTGGCTGGATTCTGCTAAAATTCAAAGTCTGATTATATTTGCATTCACAGTCTGTTGCATACAGAAACTTGCAGAATATACACTGATGAGAGAATATACTTTGCAGCATCAACTTTAGAGAGCAGTAACAAATAACTTTTTATAATAAACCAAACGGAAACACATTGCAGGCTTAAAGTACTGTTCCAACTTTACTTCTCATATAGTACAGATGATGTGAGAGATATAACATTTACCTTAGGACTTGTGTCCCTACCATACCTCTAACATAGCTGGATTTATACAGCTCTTTATATCCACTTTTTAGTCATGCATAAACATATTTTTGAGGAAACACATTGTTCTGTATTCTATTTTAGAGAATTGCTTATCCTGTAGAAACAATACTAAGCTTCCTTGTTTAACAATGTCTTGTAAGAGACCAGCTTTTCTGACAGTGTGAATATCCTGTAACAGTGTCCTGATGTCCATGTAGAAAAACATATTTTTGAGAAAACACATTGTCAGAGATCAGCTTTTCTGACAGTGTGAACATCCTGTATTTTATTTGGATCTTTGTATAAAAAACATCTGTTCTTGTGCCATATCCTGTATTCCATGTAGAAAAACATATTTTTGAAAAACACATTGTCACAGTGTCATTGTCCATTCTTTAAAAGCAGATTTTGTATTTTTGCTCTTGCATACATCCTGTTTCTGAGTCTGTAAGGGAAATATGTCCATTCAGCAGATTCCTTTTCCAAGCCATGGTCATTTAGTATGACTGCTGATCACATATTACTAAACTCAGTTTCTGCATATCATTCTGTGAAAATATTTTATCAGTTATGAGCTATGTCTGCTTTAGATTAACTTGATCAATTTATTCTTTTGCAATCATAGAATTTCATTTATGACTTAGAACCGTTTCATTAACTCTTTGCAACTGTTGAATTAACTATAAGAGATTAGAACCATGTGCTTCTGCAAGCATTTATACACTTCTGAAAATATACAGTTTCAATGTCATTTTAACCATAACATTGTGATCATGTCTTCGAACTGCTCATTAACATCTTGGTTGACAATGAAGTGAACATAAAGTACTGAACTGGGCTTAGATAATACTTATTTGAAAGCAGTTATTTTACTGGGATAAAACCAGTCATATTACAACTTGACAAATTACTTTTGAACTTATTACGATGTATCCTGTACAGTATGTATTTACACAGACTGTTTGTTATTTATGCATTTCAATTTACTAGGTGTCCTGGACCCATTGTTTTCTTTAAATATGTTTTGTTTTCACACATATTCATTACTAGACATTAATTTCATTTGTACTGAATTCTTCTGCATTTGTACATACAATGACTATAAAGTACATTTAGTCTAATCTTACAAATTTAATAACATTAATATTAAGCAAAATCTTGGAAAATGTTTGTCTCTTTAGAAATATCTAGTGGAACTGGCACCAAATGCATATGTCATGTTATTTTAAACTACATACTCAGCAATTAGAAACATTGATGCTTTTTTATACCAACATTGTTTTGCCAAAAACATATTAAAAATAGTGACCATTCTTGTTATTAGAAACATTTATGCATTTTGCATATCTTTATTCTGTCTTGTATAGCTTTAATCAATTTTAAACAATCTCTTGTTTTTTAACCCATCTCTTGTGAAGCTTTACAGTTTAACAGGTTGTAAATACAATTTAATTCTAAATAAAATATACAGCAAAAGAGGAACCTTGTTTGCAGAAAGAACGCCACCTAGTCACAAAAAATCCTTAACGCTTTTATTAGAACAAACCAACAGAGCGTTTTCGCCACGGAACACCGTGGCTTCTTCAGAGATTCACAATTCTAAAAAACAAACACTCCATTTAAAACTGTTAAACCAGGAAGTGACATCTTCCTGTTTCCTGTTAACGGCAGCTGTGTTTAAAAACACAAACATACAAAAATATTAAAATGTCATATTCAGACATCAATGAAATAAAATCAAATACAATCCAATATAATATGTCACAAGCGGGTAAAGACTCCACCACTTTACAAATGTATGTACAAGAATGTAAAACAAATATTTACAAAAAATATAGTTTATACAAAAAGTGTAAGTATGTATGTATATACAAAAATGCAGGCTTCAAGCAAGTATTTTATGTACATTATCGAAGCACTAATAAAGGGAGAAAAACCACCCTGCTTCAAAAAGTACATACATCTATGAAATTACTACACAAAAGTGTAGATTCCTAAAAAATCACAACCAATAAAAAATGTACTTAACTGTAGGGTTAAATAGAAAATGAGACTCCCAATCAAATAAGTCAGCCTAATTAATCCCTCTAGTCTGTATTCGTATCTAGTCCAAAACACAGCTTAGTATTTAAATCGATTAGCAATACTAAATGCCTGATCGGAATCAGAACAAAATAAACCATGGCTTAGTAATAAAGCCTAACAGATTTTACCTAAAGTAACTTTTCAATTTAAGTACAGGGGCAATGTTGCAGTTGCTATTTAGCCCAGGATAGCTAAAAGCGTCTAAACGCAACTGCCATTCCAGCTCGCAATTTTCCAAAATTAAAGAGAAAGGACCACCCCTGGTCTTTAAGGGAACGTGGTCAATGGCCATGAAGTGGAAACTATGGCCTGGGTACAGGGCTATATGCTTAGCCAGTGCATTATCATCTTTACTGGTCCTAATTGCATATAGGTGCTCATACATTCTATCTCGGATACGCCTATCCGTTTTTCCAATGTAGAACACCGGGCAACAGTTGCACATGGCGATGTAAATGATAGATTTGCTCTCACAGTTGAGTGCAAACCTAATAACATACTTCTTGTCCCTTACCTGGAATGTCTCTCCTGTTCGAACATTATTACAAAACTTACAGAAGCCACATCTGAACATCCCTCTCCTTTTGTAAAAGCTGTCCTGCTGTACATCCCTTTGTAATAGTTCTTTAAGATTTTTAGATCTTTTAAAAGTAAATCTAGGTTCCAATCCTAGTTTGCCTGCCAGTAACGGATTAGAAGAAATCAGGCGCCAGTTCTTTCGGACAATATCCAGGATGCCCTTAGAGTTAGTACTAAAAGTAGTAATAAAACTCAAGGACACGTCAATATCTGTCCCCCTATAATGCTCCCTGTTTCTCACAACATTACTCGTTGAAAACATTCCATCTTCTATGTTCATACTGGCATCATAAGGCAGGACATTCTGCTTGGCCAGTAAGGGAGTGTAGAAACCCCTAGTTCTTTTAGATGTGACTTCCTCTATGAGTTCTAATACCATTTTATCTGGGTAACCTCGATTAATGAACATCTCCCTCAAACAAGAACATTCCTTAGCAAAATCCACCAAAGTACTGCACATTCTTCCTGCCCTCACCAGCTGTCCTTTCACAATAGATCTCTTCTGTTTATAAGGATGGGAGCTGGTGAAGTGCAGGAAAGAGTTGCAGTAGGTGGTTTTCCTATATACAGTAGACTTAAAAAACTGTTGGGAAATGTCCTTTGTTAATTTGACATCGAGGTAATCTATCTCCATGGTAGAAAATTTAAAAGTAAATTTCAAGAACTCAGTAGTGGTACTGATGGTTTCAACAAAAGTTGTGGCTTCTGCTTCCGAACCCCTAAACAACAGAACCATGTCGTCAAGGAATCGGGTGTAAAATGTGACAGGAGTCATAATACCAGGGAGCTTTTGTAAAATGTTGGTTTCCCAATACCCCATCACATAGTTTGCCACTCCAGCTCCACATGGGGAGCCCATCGCCACCCCACGTTTCTGTAAAAAGAAATCACCGTCAAATGTAAAGTAATTACTGGTTAAAACTATTTCCAGTAATTCAGTGGCCAAATCGACCTCCAATTTAGACGCCCCAAAAACCTGTAACATTGACTCTATCCATTCAACCGCTTCTAGGTGCGGTATAGACGTGTATAGGTCAATGACGTCTATGGTTAAAAAATTATCATCACTATTGTATGGTAGTTTATTAACACTATCCAAAAATGTCCATGAATCCTTACATACACTAGGAATACCTTTGATGTATTTGTCCAAAATATGTGTGATCAATTTGGAACATGGATAGATAATAGAGGACCTACTGTCAATCAATGCTCTCATAGGGGGGTCACTGATACTTTTATGAATTTTAGGGATCCCGAACATGACGGGGATCTTAGAACAACTAATATCAATATAGTTGTATGTCTTGATGTCAATTTTCCCCATCAAGAACAGGTCCCTAAAATATCCCCTAATCCTCTGTATGCTACCATTAACTTCATTTCTTGAAGATTTGGTGTAAGCGTCACTCTCCAAAAGAGAGGACATCTTCTCATTGTAAGTGGAATTGTGAAAAATCACTAACCCACCTCCCTTGTCAGGTTTTAACACTCGTATAGGCAACTGACAAATCTCATCTAACAGTAGCCATTGTTCTTTGGTAATGTTGGAATGTTTAGCCTTGGTTCTATCATTAATGTTACTTCCTAAGAATCTAAAGTCAAATTCACACATATTCTCAAACAATTCCAAAGTCGAGTGTAACGGGGGGTTAAACACACTGGTCAGTTTCAGAGAACATATATTAGAAGTTGTGTTTGCTTCAACTGAGTTCTCACCCTCAGATTCTTGATTAAATAACAACTTAAGATTCATTTTTCTTACAAAACACTTAAGTTCTATAATTTCTTTCGCAACACTCCCATTCCTAGTTGGAACGAAAGTGTTGCCAAAGGCTAACAATTCTACCAGTTGTTCATCTACAGTGATATCCGAAAAATTGTAGATCTTGAAGTCACCTTTCTTATTGGTGAGAATAACAGGGTAGCCTGTTCGTGTGGGTAGGCCAAGTGTGTCAGTGTCCGCCACACAGGGAGTTAGTGCCTCCGTCCCACTTGGTGTAACATCCACCAAAAACATATCTAATTCCTTCTCCTGTTCTTGTAAACCTTCTTGCTGCGTTGCCCTAAAAAATTGTTGTTATTATTCCCTGTGTTGTGCATGTTATGGCCTTTGTTGGCATTAAGGCCATTATCACTTCTCTCATATCCCCCTTTGTCTTTAGTAAAACCCTTAATTCTATTGCTCCTTCTGGGTGTTGGATTAACGTGATTTTCTATGATGTCTTCTTCAATCAAGTCATCTGGCCTATTTTCATCCTCACCTGTTTGAGAAGTGAGGTTCTCATTATTACTGTTTAAACGGGAATGTCTAATTCCCTTTAGGTTAGGGTAAGCAGATTTCTTAACATAAGCATCCCTGTCCCTAATCAATTTTTTGCTCTTATTTCCTTTCAATTTTAGCAAAAGAGTGTCAATACTGGACAGTATACGTCCATAATCAAACCGGTATCTATTAAAATCTAAATCCTGTTTAATCTCTTTATCTAAATCATTAATTTCCTTCATTAGAACATCAACATGCACTGCATAGTGCTTAATAATCAAATCCAATAGTTCAGCACCATGTTTCTGAAATAATGCCTCTAAATCAACAAGAAAGTCCTGGTCTGGAATTAAACCAGAAGGCATAAAGTTATTCCGTAGGCCTTTTGGTACAATATTTTCATTAATGCATTGTTTAAAATATGCCGACTCCAACTGCAGTTTCTTTAATTTCAGCAGTTTGGAGTCAAAAGTTTTAAGTTTTTCTGATAGGCATATGTTATCATTATTTGCAACAGTACCTGCATTCATCCCTTGCTGGTTAAACGAAAAGGTAGTAGTGTCCATTAACCAGCCGCCCAGATCTGGAAGCCTGTTATCAGACCCAATGTCCCGATTAGCAGTGTTAATCTGGTCCACTACCCCACTCCGAGAAGTGGACTGAACAACAGTACGGTCGTTCGATACTGCTACAGCATACGCACCAGGACGCCTCACAACCTCCTCACCACTTGCACCTAGTCCGGAAAGCAACAAAACACCTCCCTGACTGGTGCTCACACCAGAAACATCAACGGTCAACGAGTTCTGACGATCCGGCTGTGCTGCTGGAATCCAGTCATCATTGGTTCCTTGGCTCTGTCCCAACATCGTTACGCTCCCAGCCGGTACGTCTCGTAATGCCTGAAACGTGGCCTGCATGCCATCCATCCTTGAATTAATCTCGTCCAGTCTAGCTGACAGTCCTGCTATCAGAGCGGTTAAGTCCTTGTCCATGGCAACACTGCCGCTAGCCATCCGCTCGATATGCTAAAAAGCTGCCGGTTAACCAGGAACAGACTCGGTATGCTTCAATACTGCAAACCAACAGGAATCCTCCAAAACACGAACCACAAAAAGAAAATTGCAAAACCAAACCAAACCAAATATACAGCAAAAGAGGAACCTTGTTTGCAGAAAGAACGCCACCTAGTCACAAAAAATCCTTAACGCTTTTATTAGAACAAACCAACAGAGCGTTTTCGCCACGGAACACCGTGGCTTCTTCAGAGATTCACAATTCTAAAAAACAAACACTCCATTTAAAACTGTTAAACCAGGAAGTGACATCTTCCTGTTTCCTGTTAACGGCAGCTGTGTTTAAAAACACAAACATACAAAAATATTAAAATGTCATATTCAGACATCAATGAAATAAAATCAAATACAATCCAATATAATATGTCACAAGCGGGTAAAGACTCCACCACTTTACAAATGTATGTACAAGAATGTAAAACAAATATTTACAAAAAATATAGTTTATACAAAAAGTGTAAGTATGTATGTATATACAAAAATGCAGGCTTCAAGCAAGTATTTTATGTACATCATCGAAGCACTAATAAAGGGAGAAAAACCACCCTGCTTCAAAAAGTACATACATCTATGAAATTACTACACAAAAGTGTAGATTCCTAAAAAATCACAACCAATAAAAAATGTACTTAACTGTAGGGTTAAATAGAAAATGAGACTCCCAATCAAATAAGTCAGCCTAATTAATCCCTCTAGTCTGTATTCGTATCTAGTCCAAAACACAGCTTAGTATTTAAATCGATTAGCAATACTAAATGCCTGATCGGAATCAGAACAAAATAAACCATGGCTTAGTAATAAAGCCTAACAGATTTTACCTAAAGTAACTTTTCAATTTAAGTACAGGGGCAATGTTGCAGTTGCTATTTAGCCCAGGATAGCTAAAAGCGTCTAAACGCAACTGCCATTCCAGCTCGCAATTTTCCAAAATTACATATATTGGTTACGATATTGGTTGTGATTTTTTAGGAATCTACACTTTTGTGTAGTAATTTCATAGATGTATGTACTTTTTGAAGCAGGGTGGTTTTTCTCCCTTTATTAGTGCTTCGATAATGTACATAAAATACTTGCTTGAAGCCTGCATTTTTGTATATACATACATACTTACACTTTTTGTATAAACTATATTTTTTGTAAATATTTGTTTTACATTCTTGTACATACATTTGTAAAGTGGTGGAGTCTTTACCCGCTTGTGACATATTATATTGGATTGTATTTGATTTTATTTCATTGATGTCTGAATATGACATTTTAATATTTTGTATGTTTGTGTTTTAAACACAGCTGCCGTTAACATTGTGAAACAGGAAGATGTCACTTCCTTGGTTTAACAGTTTTAAATGGAGGTTTGTTTTTAGAATTGTGAATCTCGAAGAAGTCAATGTGTTCGCGTATGAAAACGCTTCTGTTGGTTTGTTCTAATAAAAGCGTTAAGGATTTTTGTGACTAGTGATGTTCTTTTTCTGCAAACAAGGTTCCTCTTTTGCTGCATATTTGGTTTGGTTTATTTTGCAATTTTCTTTTGTGGTTCGTGGTTTTGAGGATTCCTCGTTGGTTTGCAGTATTGAAGCATACCGAGTTCTGTTCCTGGTTAACCGGGCAGCTTTTTAGCATATCGAGCGGATGGCTAGCGGCAGTGTTGCCATGGACAAGGACTTAACCGTGCATGATAGCAGGACCGCTGCCAGCTAGACTGACCTAGATTAATTCAAGGATGGATGGCATGCAGGCAGGCCGCGTTTCCAGGCATTACGAAAGAGTCGTATTCGGCTGGGAAAGCGTGATAACGATGTTGGGACAGAGCCAAGGAACCAATGATGACTGATTCCAGCAGCACAGAAGCCGGATGCGGGCCCAGAACTCGTTGACCGTTGATGTTTCTGGTGTAGAGCACCGAAGTCAAGGGAGGTGTTTTGTTGCTTCCGGACTAGGGTGCAAGTGGTGAGGAGGTTGTGAGGCGTCCTGAATTGCATGTATGCTGCAGCAGTATCGAACGACCGCATGCTGTTGTTCAGTCCACTTCTCGGAGTGGGTAGTGGACCAGATTAACACCCTGCTAATCGGGACGTTGGGTCCTGATAACAGGCTTCCAGATTCGCGGCTGGTTAATGGACACTACTACCTTTTAGTTTAACCAGCATGGGCGATGGAATGCAGGAGTACTCGTTGCAAATAATAGTATAACATATGCCTATCAGAAAAAACTTAAAACTTTTGACTCCAAACTGCTGAAATTAAAGAAACTGCAGTTGGAGCTGGCTATGATATTTTAAACAATGCATTAATGAAAATATTGTACCAAAAGGCCTACTGGGAATAAACTTTTATGCCTTCTGGTTTTAATTCCAGACCAGGACTTTCTTGTTGATTTAGAGGCATTATTTGTGAAACATGGTACTGAACTATTGGATTTGATTATTAAGCACTATGCAGTGCATGTTGATGTTCTAATGAAGGAAATTAATGATTTAGATAAAAGAGATTAAACAGGATTTAGATTTTTAATAGATACCGGTTTGATTATGGACGATACTGTCCAGTATTGACACTCTTTTGCTAAAAACAAGAAAGGAAATAAGAGCAAAAAATTGATCTAGGGACAGGGATGCTTATGTTAAGAAATCTGCTTACCCAACTCTAAAGGGGAATTAGACATTCCCTGTTTAAACAGTAATAATGAGAACCTCACTTCTCAAACAGGTGAGGATGAAAATAAAACCAGATGAACTTGATTGAAGAAGACATCATGAAAATCACGTTAATCCAACACCCAGAAGGAGCAATAGAATTAAGGGTTTTACTAAAGACAAAGGGGATATGAGAGAAGTGATAATGGCCTTAATGCCAACAAAGGCCATAAACATGCACAACACAGGGAATAATAACAACAATTTTTAGGGACAACGAACAAGAAGGTTTACAAGAACAGAGAAGGAATTAGATATGTTTTGGTGGATGTTGGCACCAAGTGGACGGCGGAGAGCAGGCATCTTAACTCCCTGTGGTGGCGGACACTGTACTTACACTTGGCCTACCCACATCTAACAGGCTACACCCTGTTATTCCTCTTTCCAATAAGAAAAGAGTGACTTCCAAGATCTACAATTTTTCGGATATCACTGTAGATGAACAACTGGTAGAATTGTTAGGCCTTTGGCAACACTTTTCTGCTCCAACTAGGAATGGGAGTGTTGCGAAGAAAGAATATAGAACTGTAAGTGTTTTGTAAGAAAAATGAATCTTAAGTTGTTGTTATTTAATCAGAAGAATCTGAGGGGTGAGAACTCAGAAGCTGAAGGCAAACACAACTTCTAATATATGTTCTCTCTGAAACTGACCAGTGTGTTTAACCTCTGTTACACTCGACTCTTTTGGAATTGTTTGAGAATATATGTGGCAATTTGACTTTAAGATTCTTAGGAAGTAACATTAATAATGATAGAACCAAGGCTAAGTACAACATTCCAACATTACCAGCAACAATGGCTACTGTTAGATGAGATTTGTCAGTTGCCTATAAGCAAGTGTTAAAACCTGACAAGGGAATTATAGGTGGGTTAGTGATTTTCACAATTCCACTCTACAATGAGAAAGATGTCCTCTCTTTTGGAGAGTGACAGCTTACACCAAATCTTCAAGAATGTAAGTTAATGGTAGCATACAGAGGATTAGGGGATATTTTAGGGACCTGTTTCTTGATGGGGAAAATTGACTTATCAAGACATACAACTTCCCTATATATTGATATTAGATTTGTTCTAAGATCCACCGTCATGTTCGGATCCTTTAAAATTCATAAAAGTAATCAATAGTGACCCCTATGAGAGCATTGATTGACAGTAGGTCCTCTAATATCTATCCAAGGTTCCAAATTGATCATAATATATTTTGACAAATACATCAAAGGTATTCCTAGTATGTATGATCTGCGATATTTTTGGATAGTGTTAATAAACTACCATACAATAGCATGATAATTTTTAACCATAGACGCTATTGACCTATAGTTAACGCTCATACCGCGCACCTAGAAGCATAGAAAATCCGTTAATCAACACCCAGAAGGAGCAATAGAATTAAAGAAGGTTTTACTAAAGACAAAGGGATATGAAGTGATAATGGCCTTAATGCCAACAAAGGCCATAACATGCACAACACAGGGAATAATAACAACAATTTTTTAGGGCAACACCCAGCAAGAAGGTTTACAAGAACAGGAAGGAATTAGATATGTTTTGGTGGATGTTACACACCAAGTGGAGACCGAGACTAACTCCCGCAATAATGGCGGACACTGACACCTTGGCCTACCCACCGCGAACAAGGCTACCCTGTTATTCTCACCAATAAGAAAGGTGACTTCAAGATCTACAATTTTTAGGATATCACTGTAAGATGAACAACTGGTAGAATTGTTAGCCTTTGGCTTAACACTTCGTTCCAACTAGGAATGGGGTGTTAAATATAGAACTTAAGTGTTTTGTAAGAAAATGAATCTTAAGTTGTTATTTAATCAAGAATCTGAGGGTGAGAACTCAGTTGGGGAAGCAAACACAACTTCTAATATATGTTCTCTAGAGCAGTGACCAGTGTGTTTAACCCCGTTACACTCGACTTTGGAATTGTTTGAGAATATGTGTGGTGACTTTAGATTCTTAGGATGTTAACATTAATGATAGAACCAAGGCTGTATTTAACATTACCAAGAACAATGGCTACTGTTAGATGAGATTTGTCAGTTGCCTATACAAGTGTTAAAAACCTGACAAAGGGAGGTGGGTTAGTGATTTTCACAATTCCACTTACAATGAGAAGATGTCACTCTCTTTTTTGGAAGTGGCAGCTTACCAAATCTTCAAGAAATAGAAGTTAATGGTAGCATACACAGAGGATTAGGGGATATTTTAGGGACCTGTTCTTGATGGGAAAATTGACATCAAGACATACAACTATATTGATATTAGTTGTTCTAAGATCCCGTCATGTTAGGAATCCCCTAAAATTCATAAAAAGTATCAGTGAACCCCCTATGAGAGCATTGATTGACAGTAGGTCCTCTATTATCTATCCATGTTCCAAATTGATCACACATATTTTGGACAAATACATCAAAGGTATTCAAGTGTATATGGGATTCATGGACATTTTTGGATAGTGTTAATAAACTACCATACAATAAAAGTGATGATTTTTTTAACCATAGGCGTCATTGACCTATACCGTCTATACATACCTAAAGCCCGGTTGAATGGATAGGGTCAATGGTACAGGTTTAGGCGTCTAAATTGGAGGTCGGTTGGCCACTGAATTACTGGAAATAGTTTTAACCAGTAGTACTTTACGTCTGGCCGGTGATTTCTTTTTACAGAAACGTGGGGTGGTGATGGGCTCCCCATGTGGAGCTGGAGTGGCAAACTATGTGATGGGGTATTGGGAAACCAACATTTTACAAAAGCTCCCTGGTATTATGACTCCTGTCACATTTTACACCCGATTCCTTGATGACATGGTTCTGTTGTTTAGGGGTTCGGAAGCAGAAGCCACAACTTTTATTTGAAATATAGTACCACTACTGAGTTCTTGAAATTTACTTTTTAAATTTTTCTACCATGGAGATAGATTACCTAGATGTCAAATTAACAAAGGACATTTCCCAACAGTTTTTAAGTCTACTGTATATGGGAAAACCACCTCTGCAACTCTTTCCTGCACTTCACCAGCTCCCATCCTTATAAACAGAAGAGATCTATTGTGAGAAAGGACAGCTGGTGAGGGGCAGGAAAAAGAATGTCTACAATGCAGTGAATTTTGCTAAGGGAATGTTATTCTTGTTTGAGGGAGATGTTCATTAATCGAGGTTACCCAGATAAAATGGTATTGAACTCATAGGAAGTCACATCTAAAAGAACTAGGGGTTTCACACTCCCCTTACTGGCCAAGCAGAATGTCCTGCCTTATGATGCCAGTATGAACATAGAAGATGGAATGTTTCAGCGAGTATGTTGTGAGAGCAAGGAGGCATTATAGGGGGACAGATATTGGCGTGTCCTTGAGTTTTAATACCTACTTTTAGTACTAACTCTAAGGGCATCCCTGGATGTCCGAGAAAGAACTGGCGCCTGATTTCTTCTAATCCGTTACTGGCAGGCAAACTAGGATTGGAACCTAGATTTACTTTTAAAAGATCTAAAATCTTAAGAACTTATTATTACAAGGGATGTACAGCAGGACAGCTTTTACAAAAGGAGAGGGATGTTCAGATGTGGCTTCTGTAGGATTTTTGTAATAATGCTCGAACAGGAGAACATTCAAGGTAAGGGACAAAAGAAGTATGTTCAATGGGTTTGCACTCAACTGTGAGAACAAATCTATCATTATCGCCATGTGCAACTGTTGCCAGTGTTCTACATTGGAAAAGCGGATGCGTATCGAGATAGAATGTATGAGCACCTATAATACGAGTAGGACCAGTATTAAAGATGATAATGCACTGGCTAAGCATATAGCCCTGTACCCAGGCCAATACCAATTTCCACTTCATGGCCGGTGACCGGATTCCCTTAAAGAAGACCAGGGGTGGTCCTTTCTCTTTAATTTTTGGAAAATTCGCGAGCTGGAATGGCGGATTCGTTTAGGCAGCTTTTAGCTATCCTGGGCTGTCGCAGCATACAGCATTAACTATTACTTAAATTGAAAAGTTACTTTAGGTAAAATCTGTTGGAAGCTTTATTACTAAGCGCGGGTTTATTTGTTCTGATTCGATCAGGCATTTAGTATTGCTAATCACGATTTAAATAAAGCTGTGTTTTGGACTGAATCTGAATACAGACTAGAGGGATTAGTGGAGGCTGACTTATTTGATTAGGAGTCTCATTTTCCTATTTAACCCTACAGTTAAGTACATTTTATTAGTTTGTGATTTTTTGAATCTACGCTTTTGTGTAGTAATTTCATAGATATATGTACTTTTGAAGCAGGAATTGGTTTTCTCCCACGCTTTATTGAACTTCGATGTGTACATAAAATACTTCTTAGGCATTTTTGTATATACATATACTTACACTTTTGTATAAACTATATTTTGCAAATATTTGTTTACATTCTTGTACATACATTTGTAAAGTGGTGGAGTCTTTACCAGCTTGTGACATATTATATTGGATTGTGGTGATTTTATTTCATTGATGTCTGAATATGACATTTTAATATTTTTGTATGTTTGTGTTTTTTAAAACACAGCTGCGTTAACTTAGGAAACAGGAAGATGTCACTTCCTGGTTTAACAGTTTAAATGGAGTGTTTGTTTTTAAATTGTGAATCTCTGAAGAAGCCACGGTGTTCGGTAAGCAGCTCTGGTTTTGTTCTCCCTGTCGCGTTAAGGATTTTTTGTGACTAGGTGGCGTTCTTTCTGCAAACAAGGTTCCTCTTTTGCTGTATATTTGGTTTGGTTTGGTTTTGCAATTTTCTTTTTGTTAATTCTAAATAATACAATAATTATGATAGCTATTAACAACTTTTAAAATATCTTATCCTGTCAGGTTTAATCCAGTTTACCAGTATTTCTAATACACTAATACCTGTTTTTCCCTCTCCCTAAAAGAGTATTGTCAAGAAGGAATGAGATATTTCTTCCTGTAGCTTTTTTTTAGACCCTTATTATTTATTTTTATGTAGCTTTATTTCAGACCCTTGTTGTTTATTTTTTCTGTAGCTTTATTTCATACCCTTGTTGTTTATTTTTTCTGTAGCTTTATTTCAGACCCTTGTTGTTTATTTTTCTGTAGCTTTTATTTCAGACCCCTTGTTGTTTATTTTTCTGTAGCTTTATTTCAGATGCCTTGTTGTTGTTTATTTTTCTGCTTAACTTTATTTCAAGACCTTGTGCAGTACTGCTTATACAGTCAGTGTAAGTGAGAAAAGTGCCCTCCTGTAATTACTTCTTTTTGTTTACCTGCTCTATGCTGTGAAAATAGAATGTATGTCGTAGCTTGCTTTGGTTATACATTTATTTTATTAGATTTACTAAATAAAGCTTTCACTTTTGTATATTACACTCTGTGGTAGTGTTTACACCCTCCTGCACAATTGATTTGAACTGTATATACTATAGCCCATTTGCTGGCTGTGCCCGGTGCAACTGAGGTTTTCTTGTCCTTTTTTAACATTTACTTGCAAACTAGTTATCAGTGACATCTATGCACAATTGTGACATTTTATTACAATTACCAAATAGTGTTGCTTGTAAACATTTTAACAAGTATGTTTTAATACAATGATGCTTTAGAAAACTCAAGCTACTTATCTGGCTTCCAGTCTTGTTGTTTATCTTCTATCTTTTCCATTTCCCTGTAACTATTCATTCAGTCTAGGAAGGTCACGAGCTCACATTTTATACTCTATAAACTATAATTAATTCTTTAGCATTTTTTCCTTTAATGTGATTGTGATTTGCATAACTATCGTTTATACAACATAAATAGGCATTCGAGTTCATGAAGCTCGGCCTTAAGGCAGTAAAATTTCGCCCGGCGGTGCAGTGAATAGCTGGCGCCCAGTAGCGCCATATACATAATAATGAGATTAATACCCGGAACCACAGACGTCGCGTGATGTCGTGGCGAACCCAGGTAGGATCGTCTGGGCGTGTCTAAGCGGCATGAAGTGGAAACAGCAATGTGCGCTGACAGCCGCGGTCCGCCCATATGAAGTATTGATGACAGCAGCCAGGTCGATTGCAGAGATAGAAGCGCGCCGTAGAGTATGCAACATAGTACCGTCCCAAATTAATGGAGAAGCAAATACAAAATACGAAAGGCATAAAGTGTACCCATCAAAGGAGCAAAGGATCGCTATAAGACGTTTGTCCCACAATGCACCGTCTGAGTGCTTACTCAGAGAAGGTGTACAGCAGCATGTCAGCCATACCGACATAGGAGCGACTAAAGGTCACCACCATCACTTTGGTTGGGGCAGTCTCTCCTATGGCCAGTTGGGGTTTCACAAAGAACAGTCCAAAAGTAGCAAATTTTTTTT
>NC_056725.1:1134830940-1134863440 GCF_019279795.1 Protopterus annectens | reverse complement strand
CCAAGATTCGAACCATGGCTGTGTTTGCTAAAAATAAAACTGAACATCACAGTTGAGTGTGCTATTTAGATATTGCTGTGAATCTCTTCACTGATTTCTGTCTATAAGTCTCCCGTGGTTTTACAATCTGACCTTGTAATTACAACACTCTTATACAGGGATTCCTAGACAGTTTTGTTATGTAGTACAGTGTGGGTAACAGTCATGAGTAACACATTATTATTTAGAGAAACTGCAACACTAGCAATGCCATACAATACCAGACTAAACAGTACCAGTCCAGTATTTCAATCTTTTATTTCCAGACACAGTTTTCTTATCTGACAGACCTGTGGAGGGAATGTTTGTTAATACTACCTGAATGTTGCCACACATATTACCAGATTCCACGTTATTATTATGCACATATGTCTCACTCTGTTACTGCACACACTCTGGTCATAGCTTCACAACATGGGGGTAGAGATGGGACATACTTTGCATATTACTCTCATAACATTTTGGTGAGTTGCTAGAGTGACAGGTTTGTTCTTATATATATATATTTCTGATGGTTATGATGTCTGACAATCAGTTGTATGTCATTATTTGCTGCCTAAACTTATGGGATCATCCCACTGATTTGCCAGGGGGACAGGGTGACAGGCAGGAAATGTAAGCCAGTTATCTGAACTTTGTGATAAAATCTGTACAGTTGAGGGGTATGATTCTACATATACCTTACTACAACTCCCAGGATTCGAACCATGGCTGTGTGTGCTAACAATACAACAGTTTACATCTCAGTTGAGTGTGCTATTTGGATTTTGTTGTGCATCTTTTCACTGTTTTCTGTCTAAGTCTCCCTCAGTTGCACAATATGACCTTGTGATTACAACAGTCACATGCAGACATTCCTACACATTTTATTTATGTAGCACAGTGTGGGTAATAGTGCTTAATACAACAGTACTGTTAAGAGAATGCAACACTACATTACCATATGATACCAGAGTAAACACAAGCAGTCCAGGATTAGACCTTTATTGCCAGACAGTAACCCTTTTATTGACATACAACCCATATGTGAGTCTTCCTGCCATATTGTCTGGTTTATTCAGTACATCCCACACACAATGCAGATTTTATACCAGCAATTAACTTTCTACTACTTTTAGATTTATTTCTTATGACAGTACATGCAAGATTATTACTAACCTGCCTCACAATGCAGCCTTTGCAGCCTACATACATGGGCTTCCTGATTCACAGCCTACTCCTTTGCCACTGTCAAAGACATAAGAGGAATATTTAGCCATACCTATCCATAATATACATGAGCTGGCAATTTTTAATAGGTAGTAGAATGAGTACTTACACTCTGTTGGGACATCACCCTGCTTAGCTTCTTGGATCCACTGTTCCAAGAGCTCCCTCTTCCTCCATTTTAGGATGGCATAGTGATGCCTGACCTGCCCACCAGTTCGAGGGATGCCAGTGGCACTAGAGAGATCATGGGCGAGATGGTCCCAGGCTTCTGCTTTATACTGGGAACCCTGGTACTGGCTCTGCAGCAGTCTCTCTTCATGGTCTTTTACCAGGAGTCCTGCCATGACCTTGGACTCCTGGATGCCCCAGTGCTGCGCTCGGAAGCGCAATCCTTCTCCATCACCACCCATTGTGCCTACAAGAGGAAGCCGTAACCAGTTATGACATGTATTCCCACCTATGGGGTTTAAATAGGCCGATTTCCTGCACTTTGTGATGATTGAACAGTTTTGAAAATGCTAAGCTATGGGCAAACCTGCTTACCTAAGCTTGGCATTGCTTAAAGGGGCATACCAATGGGCAAATCGATTTAGCTGGGCTACGCATTGCTTACACCTAGTAAGCAGAGGTGTGCAATGCTTAGCATTGCTTATTTTTAAATTTGCACACTATTTGCTGTTTGGCATTGATTTATCATTCATTACATGTTATATATTTGTTTAGTATCCGTGATTCATGCGTACATACACTGTATGGGATACTTGTATTTTTTGGGGGATTTCACCACTTTGTTACAATGACACCTCACATCTGGACTTAATGCAGTACTCCAGTTCACATATATATGTTATTTAGTAGGTTATACAACATAAAACTGTTTATAGATTCTGTTCACATGTAAACTGCGATTTTGCTATAGTGAGGATCTGTTTGGATATACCTCATTTTTATGTACAGCTGTGATGGCTTACTGCTGTGACTATAATATACAGGGTCCTGGGTTCAAGACCTGCAAGGGCTGTTTATTTTGTTGCTGGGAAGTACAGGGGCTATTGGATACAGAGTGATTAAGGCATTTTTAAGCAGTTTTAAGTGGGTTTGCGCAGGTTTGCACGATGGTAAGCAATGCTAACTTCTGGTTAAATATGCTTACAGAGAGCTTCAAGATTGCTTAACCTGTGTGTGCATTGTTTAACCCCATGCAAACAGAATTAAACCTGCTTACTACTGCTTAAAAGTTCTTACTCCTGCTTACCCCTGCACTAATTTAGAAAGAAATGAAACATGAGTCTTGGGAAAGTGGTAGATTTGGACACTTTATACATATTTTACACTATTTGCTGCATGGCATGGATTTATCATTCATTACACATTATAACTTTGTTTAGTATCCCTGATTCATGTGTGCATATACTGTATGGGGCACTTGTGTTTATCTGTGGATTTTAACACATTATTACAATAACACCTCAGATCTGCACTTAAGGCAGTACTCCAGTTCACAAATATATGCTATTTAGTAAGTTATACAGCAAAAAGAAAATGTTCATAAATTGCTTTCACATGGAAAATGGAATTTACTACAGTGAGCATCAAACCAGGAATGACTGCTCGCAAAGCGAATGCTTTGACCACTACACTATTGCAGTACTGCTTCAGCTGACTGTATCTTGGTATTTATCTTCTTGTGCTATTTAAGCTACAGTATAAGCAATAGGCAAACCCGTGCAGCTGCAGTTATATTTAATCTGTTTGATAAAAAAGAATTTCTAGCGTTATTTTCTCTAGGAAGGGACAGGTTTCACTTATTGCTGTGGATTTCTGCATGCATCTGCACATTTATCAGACATCCTAGAAGCCCCTCATACCTCTCAACCTCTTCATGCAAAATATCTGGACAAAGCTTGACAAAATGAGGTACAACGAGGTACATATTTTAAATATTGTTCTTATAAACTTAAGAAAGTTGCTAGAGTAACAGGATTTGTTTTAATATAACTTTTCTGTAGGATTTGGAGTCTGAAACTCAATTGTATGCCATTATTTAATGACTTCAATCCTGAGATCATCCCTCTGATTTGTTTTGTGCAGTAATAAAAGAATCAAGTGTATATAAGTTCATAGTTTAGTAATAGGCTATCTGCTGCTGTGGGCCATTTTAAGCTTAACCAAATTTCCTATTTCAAAGCTAAAAATCAAATCCTGAACATTGTACATATGAGATAAACTCAGTATGACTCATACTGTCATAAGCAATTTAATCCAAGGGGACTATTTTTTCTTTTTTTCCATTAATGTTGGATACTTCTTTTGTTTACTTGCTCACACTTTGCATTTATTGTTATTTATTTGTTATGCTTAGGGGTCATTTTATAACCGAAAAAAGGCACTCGGAGGTAGAGCCTATATTGTTTAATAGAGCACACCCCTTTTGTTAAACAGCAAGCACACAGTGTAAGTGCCTAGTATTTTATTATGGCATTGGAGCATGCTGTTAGCAGTCAATAAACCACACATTGCTGTGTAGATGATCCAGTGTTCACTGAACTAGCACTAACTATTAAAACATTGTCTTACAAGGACCTGTCAATATGATGTAAACTTCATCTCAACGGTGCTGCAATGCACATTAAATGTTTTTCTGCAGTGTAGGTATTGAAGAGTCAGGATGCTACCTTGGTTCAGGATTTTATTCTGTAACACAGCCACAGTTAGTTTGTTTTCCTTGTTGTAGTTCATATTTACCAAGCTATTAATAGTTTAATTTGTTATGCTGCTGTTGGCATTTGAACTGTACCTGCAAAGAAATGTGGATTATGTTAAATTCTGCTTTAATTTTAATATCTGTGCAGTTTCTTTAAATTGCTAAAGCTGTGTTGCTTGGTTATGCATCACATGACAGTTAAATTATTAACTCTCAAAATGTATTAAGCTTTCAACAAAACTTCCTGTTTGGGCATGATTTTGAGCCTCTTGGTCACTTTTGTTTTTGTAAAAAGTTGTTGACAAGACATTTTCCCTCCCCTGCCCCCCCCAATTTTTTTTATATATAAGTGGGGTGGGTGGGGGGCAAATGAGGGGCTCACCCTGGGCTCCAAATGGCCTAACTACTCATCTGTTTCCAGATAGCTTTTGAATCATTTAGTGATGAGAGGAAAAAGTGTAGCTATTTAAAGGTGTAAATGGTTCCAAAAAGATTGAGCCAACAATTCTGCAATACTCTAGTTTGACCCCTCAGATTCTCCACATTAGCTATTAGGCCTAGAACCATGTTGCAAATTTGATCTAATGGTAGCATTATTTTAAATGTTGAAGTAATTGAACATTTTTACATTTACTGAAAAAACGTTTGATAAAAAGAGAAGAAATCTATGGGACAATGACTAACTGCTACAAGTGATTAAAGTTATACCTTAACTCATTGACTCCAATGGAGCTCATTAACTTCCAATGGGTGGAGCCTAAGCCTTTTGACAGAATCAAATTATGTCCTCACATTTCAAACAAATATCTCTGGAACCATAGGGGTTATGAAAGAAGTATAAATGGCAAACTCTTCAGCACAAACTATTTTTATAGTGGTAGTATTCTTTAGGTTCTAGGTTTTAAACTGAATTGTATAAGTCACAGTAAACATGGCAACTATTACATTTGTAATATTTTGTAAATAAGTAAGCAACCATTCAAGTTACACACATAAAACCAGCAGCATTTTATTCATCTAGCTAAGAGCTTTCTTATGAGGCTAAGGAGTTCTATGTTACTTGGTTGTTGAGATATTTAGAAAAATGTGAAAATTATATCTATATAAATTGATATCATAAAACAACAGTTAGTATCTGTTTACCTGCACTAGATAAAGGTCAAATATTAATGTTGTTGAGTTTGCCATTGTGTAAACTTTAAGATGAAATCTTTTAAAACTTTGTACATAGCATGGTTTTGGAATTATTGATGCAAATATGAACAAGCAATATATGCCCCCTAGAGGCATCAGTAGGATTTAACTGCAGATGCACCTGGAGGCATCACTCAGGTATAATGAGTTAATGTAGGTGTAAGCAAGATCACCTTCCCATATATTAGGAACACATCCCTTATGAACAGATCTGTTAATTAATTGCAAAATTGAGGAAATAGTGATTACTAAAAATTCTAGACTTTAAGGGACATGTTTTAAACTGAAGCTGTGCAAGTTTAACTTATGGACTAATTTTTGCACTAAACCTGATGAGGTTATAGTGAGGAAAGAACAGCAGTAAAATTGCAGCAAAGTGTAAGCCAGTCTTCTGACTCACTACCAAGGTCTTTTGTGCCATATCATGAAAAATTATTTAAAACGAGTAACAGTCTGCACATTAATAATGTAAGGAAGTGATGTTGGAATAGCGTTTTAGTCAAGTAACTTTTCCATCTCATATAAAATTATCAGGACTGTTAGGCAGAATACACTCTTTTTACACCATGGAACCTAAACTGAGGGCCTCAACAGGTTCTACTGAGATTTAAACTCAGATCACTAGATTTAGAGTCCAGAAAACTAACCATTACACCATGGAACCATTTTCAACACAGCAGCTTTGTTAGTTAGAATTACAGTTTTCCATTAGTTATTTCCCTGAATAAAATGTGCTGAAATGTGATGAAACCAAACTGAGTTTGGAATGTCTACAGAATAATAAAAAGATTATTTATATTAGTCAGCAAGTCTGTGATCTGAAGAGAATGTGCCAAAACAGCAAAGTAGGTTTTGCTGAGCATTAAATGTGCAAAGTCTGTTTAACAAAACTAAAGTTGCTGACAGTGAAGTTGCTTTTTTATCCATTGTTGTGCAACTTTTGAGTTGGTATATATAAGTTTGGAGGTTGTGGGATGTATCCTCATACATGCATGGTGCAGTGGGCTGGTCCCCCTGTAAAAAATGTTTCCTTATGTTCATCAAAGGTAGTTTCAGTAAGAAGTTTTCAGACTTTTTACTGTTCCCAAAATGACTTTCAGCAAGTTGACATGATTCTGATTGAAAACATGACCAAGGCAGGTTTTCAACTGGAAATCATTTGTACATGCACTCAAGTCTCCACAACAAGTACAAATATGACTCTATCATTGTCCATGTTGGAGTGAATGACTTGAGATGTACCTCCCTGGACTACATGAAAAGAGGCATGGAAGAGCTCTCGGATCATGTGGCCCAGGTAGGTATGACCCTAGCCCTGAGTAGCATCCTGCCTTCGCCCAGAGTGATACAAGAGTATAAGGACAAAATGACTGACTTCAACAATTGGCTAAGCTTCTGGTTTCATTCAAAGGGGATCCAGTATCTGTCTGCCTGGAAAGACATGATAGACAAACCACAATGCTTTGTCAGAGATGGTCTGCACCTGTCACCCCTGGAATTCAGGTTACTGGCTAAAGCTCTTGCCATCCCTATAGTGCCTTTTTAGGCAAGGTTCAAAGGAAAAAAACACCACCATAACAGATACAAGCATGCAAAATCTGAAGGTGTTACTCAATGCTAGAAGCCTAAACCTCAAAATGCACTCACTTGAGGCACTCCTAAAAATGGAGAGCATTGATATCTGTGGAGTAACTGAGACCTGGTCAAGGCTCCAGAGTGCACCCCTGCAATATCAGGCTACAACTCTTACCACACTTTTCGGCCACCAAACCAAGACTTTAACACTAATGGTGGAGGAGTGTCCATATTCACCAAGGATATTCACAACTCCAGGCTAGTTGCCCAACACAATGCATCTGAAATTCTCCAGGTGCAACTAACACTGGGTAAGACTGCAATCCAAATTTTAGCTTGCTACAGATCCCACACCATGCCCCAAGATTCTCACTACACATTTCTAAACATACTGGAAAAAATTAAGATACAACCAAACACCCTAATACTGGGTGATTTCAACTACCCTGCCATTAACTGGGAAAACTACTTGGGTACCAACACCTTTTCCCAAGGGTTTTTGGAATTCATAAATTCCAACCCCCTGACTCAACTAATCCATTATCCCACCAGGGGCTCCAGTATCCTAGACCTGGTCATTACCAACATGGGAGATAGATGCTCCACACCAGTGGTCATCCCCTCATTGGTGAGGTCTGACCATAAGCAAATCACCCTTGACATCCACATCCCACCCCCACCCCCCGCCCAGTAAGGAAACCTCCATAAGAAACTTCTCCAAAGCCAACTTCATGCTACTCAAGTCAGAAGTGACAAACTTCATGGCACCCATGCAGACGGGGTCTGAAAGTGCGACTGCTGAATCCTACACTAAGGCACTGTATGAGCACATCCAGTCATGCATGAATTGTGCCATCCCAAATAGAATGAATATACTCTCCTCCAAAAAAAGGAAGCCAATCTGGTGGCCCCCTGCCATAAACAAACTATACAACAGAAGGAAGAAACTGTTACAGAAAAGAGGAAAATTCCAGGATGCAAAAAATTCCCTTTCCAGCCTCATTAAGAAGCTGAGATCCCTCATAAAATCCTCAAAATCTAGTTATGAAAATAAAATTACCAAAGATTCCAAAGACTACCACAAGGCATTCTATAGTTATGTCCAGCATCTAAATGGCAATGCTCAGGTCTGCTCTGAGCTACAACAGAATGGCATTAAATATACTGATCCCAAGGATATTGCTAATATCCTGGCAGATAGAGTTAGTGCCAACTTCACCCCCCTCTCACCCCCTAAAGGGCCCATCTCAATACCAAAAGATTGCCAAATTCCGGTAATCATGGCCACACAGGTAGAATCCGCACTCTCCAAAGCTAAGAATACAGCATCCATGGGAACAGATGACATCCCGGGCTGTGTACTGCATGAATCACAAAATGAACTGGCACCTCACCTAAGTGTCATGTTTAATCATAGCCTCACCTCAGGCTTCGTGCCCACTGAGTGGTGCACAGCTACAGTTATCCCACTCCACAAGGGGGGATCCACCTTGGATCCCCAGAACTAATGTCCCATCAGTCTGACAAGCCTGATCTGCAAGGCCATGGAACGCATTATCATGAAACCTATAAACAAAGACATTGGCAACCTTCAAACACTGGACACCACCCAGTTTGGGTTTGTGAAGGGTCAATCTTGTCTCCTGAACCTGATTGACTTCTTCAAATCAGTCTCCAGAGCTGTGGACGAGGGTAAGGCGGGCCACACAGCCTATCTGGATGTTGCCAAGGCCTTCAATACCATCCCCCACTCTGGAATCATAGCTAAACTTACTAAGCTAGGCATAAATCCTTACGTAACTCGATGGGTTGCCAACTGGCTTACTGACAGAACCCAGACTGTAAAAGTCGCCAACTCCAAATCCAGCTCCAGACAAGTGACAAATGGAGTACCTCAGGGTTCAGTCCTGGGACTGCTCTTGTTTGGCATCTACTTCTCTGAAGTACAGGCCAATGCTAAGGGACTCTGACTAACAAAGTTCACAGATGACTGCAAACTGGGAGCCATTATTAAATCCCCAAATTATGTGGATATTCTACAAAAGGGCCTTACAGAAACAGATGTTTGGTGCCAGAGCCATGGGCTCAAGCTTAATGCCAAGAAATGTATAATTATCCCCTTTGGGAAAAAACATGTGCCCATGAATTACCACATAGGTGGCAGTACACTAAACATTGAAAGTGTGATGAGAGACTTAGGGACACAGGTGGGCAGTGGTCTCACCTTCGATAACCACATCACCACAACAGTCAGGAAATCCTTTTATGTGGCACACCTCATCACTAAGGGCTTTTCATCCAGAAAAAAGGAGGTCATTGTCCCACTGTACTCACCTCTCATTAGACCCATTATAGAGTATAATGCCCCGTTTGGTATGTACCTCACAAGACATCTGCAACAACTGGAAAGGCCACAGGAATACCTCACTAAAAGAATCACAGGCCTAAAGCAGATGCCATATGCTGACCATCTAAAAAAACTCCAGCTATACTCTGTGGCATATTGTCTACTAAGAGGCAATCTCTGCTTAACATACAAGGCCATGTCAAACCCTGAGCTGTTGGACATGCTCCACTTAAAGAAATCCCAATCCCTCAGAGCCACACACTCCAGGGATCTAAACCTTGTCATCACAATGAACATAACATGCTGGAGGGATAGGTTCCTGACTCAGAGACTCCCCATACCCTGGAATAGACTGCCCATACATGTCAAGCAGAGTACCTCCTTGGTCCTCTTCAAAAGGAACCTTACTGATTGGATGGGAGATAGAAAATTCACCGCAGGGATCATGTCAGTCACCCTGCTAGACAGGGGTCCAGGGAAGTAAATATTGTGGGAAGAAATATCCAGGGAATTGTTATGGCTAGGCCTGTATAGGCCCTAGGGCCGATAGCCTAGTACCAGCCTATGAACCTATGAACAAGGAATGAGATATTCAAAAATAGCAGCCTAGGTAAAAATGAGCTGTATAATTAAATTACATCTGCTTTAGTATATTTCTTAGAGTTCAGGACCTGACTGATTCATTTAGTATCAACTTTCCTCAAATTTCTGCATATGCAAAATATTTGCAGTACGCATGTTTTTGCGGGGCCTGCAAAATAAATGTTGGAATGTATTCACTTGTAGAGTCAGTCATGACAGCTACTGCTACTAATTTGGTACAGCTGATAGTACCCAAGCCAGTTTGCTCTCATTGTCAGATGTTTTTGCCTGCCCTTGTTGCCAAGTTTATTCACTGAGTGAGACCATATAATCATGATGATGGATAGCTAAAATCATCCAATAAGGGTAACACTTTTAAATTCTTAGATTCATTAAGTACAAGTACAAGGAATTTGAGACTGAATGTGCATTAATTTGGACAAATAATAAGAAGGCTTGGGGTTTTGTTCAGATGCTTTAATATATACAAACACATCGGGATGGATAGCAGCATCTTTAAATATGAACAAACTAACTAACAAACAGAGCTAACATGCATACATGTTCACAACTGAACAGCAAACTAAAAAATGGCTGTCAGGCTCACACGTCCTCAGTATTTATACTCTAGTGCAAGGTCTTGGATAGCTTCTTAAAGGTAAACACACACACATATTGATCTACATCCTCCCTGTTAAAAAGATTTTCCTTCATGCAAGAGAACATCAGAAACAAGCATGCATTGCTATGTACATTAGAAACAAAATACAATCTTCATGTCCAAACTGCTTGGTATCTGCTACAGGGTTTAGAGATTCGACCATATCTCGTAACATAACAATTGGGACTAGATTCAGCAACAGGGACAGTCTGCAGTGCACAACTCATATCAGGAACATTTGGATTTGTCATAGGAACAGGAATGTCCTCTGGAACTTCCTCTGGAACTGGATCACCGGACAACTCACTCTGAGATAAAGAATCTTTCTCACAGGCTATTTGCTGTGGTATAGGCTCAGACAACAGTCTCAAATGCTTCCAATTCTGCCTAAAAGTTGCTCCTTTTGATTATATAATGTACGATCTCAGCTCTGAATCAATATCCTTCATGACACCAATCCTATCATAACCTTTGGACATTTGCATCCTTACCACTTCTCCCTCTCATAATGGATTGAGCAGTCTACTGGTCTTATGATTATAGGACTTCTGGGATAGGCACTTCTTTAACAGATTGGCTTTCACTGACTTGTTCTTGACACATGGAATCAACAATTGATTACTGAGTGGTAATGCGGTTCTGGTTTTTCTCGAAAGAAGTCCCTGAGCAGGTAAACCAAGATGTTTATCACAAAGAACATTTCTGAGATTTAAGAGATTCAGGAAAACATCACTATTGTCTCATTTGGGCTTCTCAAACAACTGTTTGCACTTTGAACTGCATGTTCTGCCAAACCATTTGATTGGGGGTACTCTGGACTACTTGTGACATGAGTAAAGTCCCATTCTTCTGCAAATCTTTTGAACTGCTGGCTTGTAAACTGCATGCCATTGTCAGAAAGAACTTTGTGTGGACTTCCATGCACTGGAAAATTATACTGCATCTTAGTAATGGCAGTACTGAATGCTAGCTTAGTAAGCAAGCCAGTCTCAAACCAATTGGAGTAAGTGTCTACTAACACCAAATAATGTTGACCATTTCACTCAAAGCTATCAGCTATCAGTGGCTACTGTTAACCAAGGTAGTTCCGGAATCTGGTTAAGCTGAAATGGTTCTTTCTGTTGCTGAAGCTTTGTACTATTGCATACTGAATAAGAAGAAAGTGCTCTCTCAATGTCTTGTGACATAGAAGGCCAAAAATATTATCTCTCTCACCCTTCCTTTGGTAGATTCTGCTCCTGAGTGATCATGATGCAGGATAATAATGTACTCAGGTTGCAAGGATTTTGAAACAATGACTTTTGGACCTTTCATTATGATACCTTTGTCAGACAAAATCTCATTTCCATATGGGAAATAAAGTTGCAGTTCTTGAGGTAAACTAGATTGGTTTGACGGCCATCCTTGATTGATAAAGTGGTTGAGCCTTTGTAAAATTGGATCTGTGGCTGTGTGATCCCTCAGCTCATCAAGACATGTAGAAGAAAAAATTCTCACTTCCATAACTTCAAAATCATCAAGCAACTGAGAACCTTGTTTGTCATTCTGTTCATTGGTATTTCTGGATGATCTGGATAATGTACCAGCAAGATAAAGATGCTTGCCTTTCTTGGAGATAAGATTGAAATTGTACTTTTGCAATCTCAGCATCATACATTTCAGTCTAGCTGGAGCTGAATGCATTGGCTTACTGAGGATAGTGACTAATGGTTGGTAGCCTGTTTCAATCTGGATATGTCTACCATAAACATAATCATGGAACTTCGAACATGTAAACACAATTACTAAAAGCTCTTTCTCAGTCTGGCTGTACTGCTGTTCAGTTTGTGTAAGAATTCTCGATGCATAGGTAACAGGTTGATCTTCTTGTAAAATAACTGTACCAAGTCCAAATTATGAAGCATCACAGGAAAGTGTAACTGGTTTGTGAACATCAAAGTATCTGAGCATCGGTGGACTGGCAATTCTCTTTTTCAGGACATCAAATGTTCATTGGTGTTGCTCTGACCAAGACCAAGATACATCTTTACATGTCAGCTCTCTAAGTGGTGCTGAAAGTTGGCTCAAGTTGGGAATGAACTTGCCTAGGTAGTTGACCATGCCAAGAAAACGTTGCAGGGCTTGAACATTGTCTGCAGCTGGCATATCGAGAATGGGTGATTGCTTTAAAGGGTCTGGTGTTAGGCCTGTACTCGTAAATAAATGACCAACATAAGGAACAAGGTTTGTTCTTGTAGCCTGAATTTGCATTTTTGTGCATGGGGCTTAAAATTCACTTGATGTGCCCTTTCTAGAACTTTTCTGAGGTTTCTGTCATGTTTGGCTTCATCATGACCTCCTACTAGTACGTCGTCTACTATAATAGCACAAGGATACCCAGAAAAAATTTGGTCCATTGCACACTGAAAAAACTTCACTTGCAGAAGTTATCCCAAATGACATTCTCAAAAATCTGTACCTGCCAAATGGAGTACTGAATGTAGTGAGCAACAAGGATTTTTTGTCAAGCTGAATTTGCCAAAATGAACTTTTTGCATCTAAGGCATTAAAAATAGTGGCATTTTGCATCAAGGCTGCGACTTCTTCAACTGTGCGCATTGGATGATGGGGTCTTTTTAGCACTTTTTTCAAATCTCGTGGGTCAATACATATTCTAATGTCATCTGAGCTTTTCTTATTAGCTACGACCATAGAAGATACCTATTCTGTTGGAATTTCCACTGGACAAATTGCACCTTGTAGAACTATCTTGTCTAACTCGGCTTTGACCCTGTCCTGCATGGCTATTGGAACTTTATGTGCTGGTCTGATAACTGGATTGACCTCTGGGTCTAACTTCATGGAGTACACAACTGAAAGTTTGCCTAGTATGTCTTGTAAAAGATCAGCATAGGTAGAAAAAATGTCCTGGGCAAAATTAGAGTAGTGATCTTTTAAGCTAACATTATGGACATCCTTGTTAAATGAAATCAGTCCCATTTTTCAAAAGAGTCTTTGAACCCTAACGATTACTGAACGTGCCTCTTAACCACATAAAATAATAAGTCATAGCTTCTTGCTGCAGACTAACATGAAAGAACTTCAGAGACTTTAGTCTGAATTTCCTCACCTCCATAAACAACAAGTTTTGCACACCTTCCAAATCAAGCCTTTCACCTTTACATACTCTAGCAAATGTTTCTACAGACATAACATTGCACTTAGAACTTGTGCCAACTTTGAGCTCTGTGGGTTTGCCATTTATCTGAACAGTACAAAATACTTCATTCTTGCCCCTTAAGTCTACTGTATTGACCGTTTCATGAAGCACTGATACATCATCAACATAAAGAGTAGGCTTGTCACAGTTTAACTGATCAACTTGTTTCTTAAAATGTTCCCTTTTAATAAAAGAGTGCCCACGTTCTTTTGACTTACAGAATCTTTTGAAGTGATTATATTTATTACATTTGTGGCATCATTGACCAAAAGCTTATTACTTTTCCCTTTTAGATTCATGACTACCACCACAATTACGACAGTTGACAATGAAATTGGGTGGAGGCTCATGCTTTGAGTGTGCTGACTCATTCTTCTGCTTCACTGAGACTGTGCAAAGTCTGGGGTTTACCAGTGAATGCTGCAGGGGTTACAGCTGCCAAGTGTGTGGGCCTGTTTCTTTTAACCACATGCTGCATACTATTAACATGAGCTTTATCACTGTGCCTTTTAGAGCTGCTCTCATTTGTAAGCATATTTGTTTGCTTTTCTGTAAGCTCATATATCTGACAACTCTCAATGGCCTTATTCAAAGTTAAATCACTATTACAAAGCAAAATCTTTCTCACAGCATCATCTTTTATACCACACACAAGTCTGTCTTTTATCAACTCATCCCTTAAGTCACCAAATCTGCACATTTTAGCTTTATTTCTCAGGTTAGTTATATGCGCTGCAAAAGTTTCACCAGGGTTTTGCTCCCTTGCGTAAAATAAATGCCTTTTCATTGTAACATTTGTCTGGGTGTTACACATTTCTCTAAATGTATGTTTTAAGCACTCTGAGTCCTCCCTTGACTCAGCCTGTCCAACAATATGAAGGTTTCCCCCCTCTCCAGCATAAAAGCAGGTGCATACACAAATGAGCGCTCATTTTCTATAGCTTCTGATCCAGCTAAATTAAGTAGAATAAATGCTTTTGTATGATCATCTTTATCAGAAAATGCAGCCTGTATGAAAATTCTGTACTCTTGCTCAAACACACACCGATTCTCAGCAATATTACTGCCAAACACAAGTGCTCTGGGTTTTCAAAATCTGTCTGCCATGCCCACAAAGGATACAAAAACACACGGAAAATATGCCCCTTGGAATTATGTATGAATAAACTGTGCTGTGAGCTTGTAACAGCATCCAATTGTACAATAAACTCTGAAATACTGTACTTTGCGAAATATGCTCTGTAATAACTGTACTCTGCGAAATAGCTTTACTGTAACACTGCACAAATATGCAAACACTTTATACACTAATTCAAATATTTTTATCAATATCATACATATTTATTTATACAAAAATTATTTAGAATGTTCTGTATGCCCCTTTTCATATCATGTGAATATAAAATAGTGCTGAGCAAGTTTTAATACCTGAAATTCATTTCTGACCTGTTTTATGAAGTATGCACAGTTTTGGGATGGTACACTGCTGTATATTCCACCAACATCTTGCCTTAAATCAAAATCACCAAGCTGTTTTAAACTGCATGCCCCTTTAGTATGCCAGTTCTGACTTCAGTCCCTTTAGATATGCTGTTTCTGATACCATAACCTTAGGATATGCTACTTCTGTCACCATTCGTCGTTATTACAAATAAGAAGGCTTGGAGTTTTGTTCAGATGCTTTAATATATACAAACACATCAGGATGGATAGCAACATCTTTAAATATGAATTAACTAACTAACAGAGCTAACATACATACATGTTCACATCTCAATAGCTAACTACAAAATGGCAGTCAGACTCGCACATGCTCAGTATTTATACTCTAGTGCAAGCCCTTGGATAGCTTCTTAAATGTATATAAACATATATTGATCTACAAAGACTAATACTGTTTTATTTTGAAATATTCCTTTCTCTCTAAGGAATGGTTTTCTTGGAGTATATATATATATATATATATATATATATGTATATACATTTAGAGAGAGAGAGAGAGAGAGATGGATAGACAGATATATAAATATATAACTAGCAGGAATGTGGGAATGCAGTTTTGCACACTGAGGTTTGCAAGGGGGCTTGTTCCCCTCAAGAAAAAAAAAACAACTCTAAAGGAGAATGGTCCCTGTGGACATTCACTGTTATTCAGTCATTTTTTCCTGGAAATATTGACTATGGCTCTCAAGATTATAACAGAGTACCTCCAATAAAAGCACATAATACTCATTTAGGTCAGACATTAGGTCATCCCTTATGTTGAGGTCAGGATTGACATTGGATGAAAGCCAATGAACTTCCTCCTCCTCTACAGTTTATTCATGTGCCCCTCAAGGCATATATATATATATATATATATATATATATATATATATATAGACAAATTACTTAGACATCTTCAGCTTATTAATTTTAATTTAGTTTAGGCTGAGTTCTCTTTGTGAAAAAAAAATAAGCAATACATATTTCTACTCCCTATAATGTAATTTCTTGCCTGTGGCGTCTTAAAGCTGCTGCAAAGGCAGGCTTACAACAAAGTAGTGCAGTTAAGGAACAGCAGAGAATACTTTTCAAAACAGCTATACTTATAATGACAGTCCCCTTTCACTTTTACTGTGCAAGGAGAGAGAGACAGAGAGAAAACTGACTGTTTGTTATACCATTTAAACTTCGTACTAGAGGAAATTAAATACCTGTAAAAATCTCACCATCACTGAAAAAAGTATTGGAGTAGTATAGTCAGAATGTAGTAAGTACTATTTGTAACTGGAAGTAATTTATTATCACACAAACAGTAACGTACAAGACATATTTTTCTCTAAATCCTGAGACAGTCACTTCCCCACTGCGGAAATTATTATTAAAGTCATGTAGTTATGGAGTAGTAATTTTAGCTAGAATAGCACAGGGCTTATTTGATCTATGTGGATTACATGTGGGAGAGGATGAACAGAATGTGGACTCATAAATGTTGACTAGATCTAGTAGGGATCCCAGGGAAGATTAACACAGGAGCTATGCAGCAAGGTGCAGTGACCCTCTGGAGAACCATGTCATTCTAGAGAATGTGTCCTTCCTTACAGTAATCTTCAGTGGTACTATATCCAACAGCTGTCCACTGATCTAATAAGGATATAGCAAATGAGTTACAAGTGCATTACATAGTAAATTGGCTGACTGTAGTGATCTTTTTGGGAAATGCATCTTTCCAGGGAGCTGTGCTTTTCTATAGTGATCCTTTAGGGCACTTTACCTTGTAGCCATTCTAAGATTTAGTAGGGGGTCTCGTGTATGGGTCAGAGGCTAACTGCTTCACAAGCTGTAGTGAACCTTCAAGGGAACTGCATCTTTCTGGAGTGCTGTGTCTATTCTGGTAGTAATGGTCTGCAGCACTGCATCCAGTAGCTCTACTCAGACCTAGTAACTGTCTCAGGAATGTGCCACATCTGAACTGTACAGTCCTTTTTTGAGCACTGCGTCTTTCTGGGGAATTGTACCATCCCCTATAGAGACCTTGTGACTACTGTGTACTGCAGCTGTCCTCTTAGATCCCTGGAAATTCTGAAGCCCCGCAAGGACTCTGCTATTTTGAATTATAGCTGATTAATGAAATCACTAAATGTTTATACTTACCTTTATTGTTTTGAAATTACTCCCAGGTGATTTTAGAATAGCTGATGTTCCTTTGATAAGCAGTTAGGTATAATCTTTAATTTTCTCATGTCACTAGGAAACTACTCATTCATTTTTAAAACAATGTCAGTTTTCTACCACCCAAAGAAATAGGTGCTGCTACCATGTATGTTACCAATAACATTATATCAGTATTAAATATGACCTGATGCAAGGCTAAGGGATTGATTAACATGTATAACCAACCCAACTCCTTTGTATTTTCAGCTGATTTAAAATCAATATAGCATTTTATTTAAGCATACTGTTCTCATAATCTAATAATATTTTAATGATGGTTCATTGCAGAATTTCCTGTACAAATGCTAGTCTATATAAACTTCTGTTTTTTAGCTACTAACATTAAGCAGTAGCACTCTTACCTCTTAGATGAATTTAATCTGGTTTACAGTCAAAACTTGGAAACTGCATTGGTCGACCAGCATGTGGTCAACTTGCAGTTTTCAAGTCAGCAGAATGTTGAACCAAAATCGATCAACTACACTACAGTGAATGGGTAGTGTAATTTGAGCATTTGGATTTGACAGGCAGGGAGGTCGTGGTTCAGCGAGGAACAGGGAATTAGTCCAGTGTGATCTCAGAGTTGGTATATTTAATGTGCAGGGGGCACATGGGAGGGGGCACAGGCAGCGTGGCCCCCTGCAAAATATTACAATTAGCATACTAGCATGGGTGAGTGACATCACCTACTGCTATGTCGAGCTAATCGAACCAGGGATTTTGGTTATATCATTTCCAATGTTCTGCCTTTTAGACATTTCAGAATTCAAGATTTCACATCGCCATTGTAAGCATTCAACCCATTTTCCAGATTATGATAGTAAACCATATAATCTCATAGCTTCTCAGTATCAATTGAGTTTGTGGTAAATGCCAAGCTGCTCTCTTTTGGTTCACTTTTTTTTCAAATGGCACATAATCTGTTATGTGTACTGGAGTTATTCAATACAGAAATAAAACCAGGATGTCTCTCACTTCCTCCCAGTACAGGACACATATAATTTCTAGAAACTGCTGCCAAAGTGGATTTGCAAGATCATGCTCAGTGGGACAGGGACAAGCACAGCTAACCACATCAAGATTGTAAAACATGGCAGCCTTCAAAGTGATGAAGGATACCAGATGTGGAGTACCAATAAATTTCAGTGAGTGCCATATAAGGAAACATGTTAAAAGAACAAGCTACACTGGTGAACTGTGTGTATAATCGTGAGGTATTCAGCAATGGTGGATAGGACACAAGACTATTACATAGTCATGTAAGTTCCATCCATTTTCTACATTGGAAAAGTGAATCAAGGACTGCCAAAGGGAATTCAGCCAGAGCAGCAAACTGCTGTGGTTAGCAATCTAAAATTAAAACAATTAGATATCAGCCTAACAATAAGAGGGCTGCTGCCTTGTGGGTGCTATGAGATTTGATTACTTGAACAAAGGGTAAGCCAGTGACTGCAGTTAATGTTCGAGGGTGATATTCTAGCTGATGCATGGCAACAAAAGATCATGGCATAAAGGTGGGTTACACTGTTGTGTTTTTTTTACTATATCAGTCAATGAAAAAGAGTCTTATACTATTATCTTGGCCTCTTCTGTTTATTATAAAACCAGTCTGGTCTTCATTTACTAACCCTAATAGTATAAGATTTTTGTTAATATAGACATGAAAATCTTATAGTCTACATTTAAGAGCGAACTAGGATGATAAGTAGAACATAAAGTAGGATCTTTATCTGATTTTATAATGGCTGTGATAAGAGTACCTCCATGAAGGGGAATATTAGAAGTGCTCTTGACTTCTTCAAAAGTTTTTAATAAAATGTTTAAATGTTATCAGGTAAAAGTTTGTACAACTCGGGAATTATACAGTCTAAACATGGAGCTTTATTAGTTTTGTGATTTTTAATTTGATCTTTTATTTCTCTAAAAGAAAATGACTTATCCATTTGATTTTTCTGTTCTTTGGTTAATTTATAATGTGTATTTTCTTTCAAGAAATTATCCATTAAAATACTGTTATAAAGGTTTGTCATTGTTTTGTTAATGTTTTCATAATATTTTCTAAAGCATTTTAGAATATCTTTTAAATAAGTTATTTTAATATTTTTTTAATTTCCTTCTTTATGAACAATCTCCTTAATATGACTTGTTTTATTCATATTTTTGATCTAATTAATATTCTGTGTAGACTCTTAGGATTTATTGAATACTTCTGTAATTTTAATTTTCCAAATTAATTGAAATATTATAATTAATATTTCTAGGTATTTCTGATTTAAGCAACAAGGCTACATGTAGAACTGTCCACAAAACTTGTGACAAGGTTTAATTCATCCTCCTCATGGGAAACAAATTCCCCTGACTCCAATCTGGTTTGAACTGTTGATAAGAGATGCCATTCCCCCTGTGATAATCTTCTTGGTAAGTTTGATGCACTCTCTGATTCCTTATTCTCTCTGAGCATCTCAGAAGTCCACGCTCCAAAGGGGGTCGTTGCATTTCTCTCATTGGTTCATCCCTCCTATGGCTATTGTTAGTGATTGGATCATTGGTCTGAGCTTGCTCATTTGATTGTATAGGCTTTGGATAAGCTTTACCATTTATATAACCAAGCCTTTCTCTTTCAAATTTCTCTACTTCCTTGTTTTAATGTCATTGATTATCTTGTCAATCCTTGAAAACACAGCATTGTAATATTGTTGCGAGTTTTATGGACAGTTCTACATGTGGCCTGCTTGAAGTTTGACCTGTTACCATTAAAAACAATAAAGGTAACTTTAATTTATTTAATTATTCACATGATCAGCTTGAAGTGGAACATGCTGAGTTATTGAGTAGAGGTTTTAACTTTGTACCTATGAACAACTCTAACATAGATGACTTAATTATTGACCTAAAATTAATTTTAAGGAAGTTGAACGTAAAAGTGTTTTTTAAGAATCATAATTTGAATCAGTTGTCCAATGATATACACAGAAACAATGTGTTTAACCCCCTTTGGCCCTTCCTATAGTTATTTTTGAAAAGCTATGTGATTTTGATTTTAGGTTGTTGTTTAACAAAAAGGATGGTTGTAAATTCAATCTTAATCAAGCTGAGTTTGAGCTTCTAAAGGAGCTAAGTATGAATAAAAGCATCAGGATTATGAAGCCCAGTAAGGGTGGGGGGTTGTGATTATGGACAACATTGAGTATGTTTCTAAAATGCATGAACATTTGTTGGATCAAGAATTTTATAGTGAAGCTTCTTTGAATGCTGTCCATATTTCTTATGGGAAAATTGATTTATTGTTAAAGTATATGTTGGACCAGGAACAAATAACCTATGAAGAGTGGTTGTTTTTATTTGCGAAATATCCAATTGTACCCTTGATTTTTGGGTTGCCGAAAATACATAAAGATTTAACTAATCCACCTATGTGACCAATTGTTAATGCAGGGAGGTCTAAGATACACCCCTGAACATATTTATTGATATTAAATTGAAGAAAGTTTTAAGTACATTTGAACGTATATGTAAAGACTCATGGGATTTTTTATTGAAGATTAGGAAAGTTAAGTATGTAGAGGAATCTTTTTTTGTTACTGTGGATGTCATTAATTTATGTAATGTTATTCCACATGAAATTGGCCTAGAATGTTTTTTTGATTTCCTACATTAATCTACTAATTTGTCCAATGATGAAATTAATGCTTTGGTTTGCCTTATGGAGGTGGTTTTGAAAAACAATTTTGTATTTTTTGATGGGCAATATTTTTTTACAGAAGAGTGGGGTGGCTATGGGGGCAGCTTGTGCCCCCATATTTGCAAATATTATAATGTTGCAATGGGAAAAACAGTTTATGTTTGGAAAGTTTAGAACCCCTCCCTGGGACATTTATATTTATTTTTTAGATTACATATTTTTTATTTGGAAAGGGACGTTATTGTAACTGGTTGAATTTATGACATATTTGAACAATACCACACCTTTTCTGAGGTTTATTTGTACTTTCAACCCCTTGTGTATTAACTATTTGGATGTTGAGTTATTGAAGAATGTAGAAAATAAAAAAATTGTTAGTAGTATTTACAGGAAGCCTACATATTATAATGGTTTTCTGCATTATACTAGTTAACATCCAATACATTTGAAGAAAGGAATCATCAAATGTCAGTATGTGAGACTTTCCAGAATGATCACTGAGGACGACAGGTTTAAGAGGGAATATTAGTGTTTAGCAGGGATGTTTGTGTTCTGTGGTTATCCATTAAATTTAATTGAACAAGTTAAACAGGAAGTTTACCATAAAAGACAGTTTGGTACTTTTAAGCCTCTACTTTTGTTACAGGATGGTTTTGAACTTGAGTTCATTAGCTCGAGGAAGGAGATTAATGATCCTTCTACAGCCTTTGTCACTATTTATACAACCAATTATAGCAGCATAAGAGAGATTTTACAAAATAATTGGAGTATATTTTTCTGTTTTGAGGGTTATTTGGAAATTCTTGGTACTAATGCTCATGTTATTTTTGAACACATAATGGACTTTGAGGGTTATTTAAATGGTCTGTTAATTGTGTTTTACTGTTCTGATGAAGTCTGTGATACACACTGGATGAAAGTGCCTAATCTGTCTTTTAATAAAGTAAATTTATAGAGTGAAGCTTCTTACTGTGGACCTTTTTCATCACTTTGTTTGGATTATTTCACTTTAAACAAAGAGCTGTCATTTAAACAACTTGTTATGGACAAAAACCCTAATATTAATGCTAAAAATCTAAATTAAGAACATTCTTATCTTCTATCATGAAATAAACAATTCATTGTTTGATACAAGCCACTCACTAACAACCCCATATCTCTACCTAATCATATTTTATTGCTACTACTTCTATGTAAATGAAATTTAAACATCTTAAATAATAATATGCACTCTTGTTGTAAATGTTATTATATTAAGAAAAAAGACTAAGGAACTAAACCATTAGCTTTCAGTCCATTCTTAAAACCTTTTAGCTATCTTTGGAAAAAACTCTGTATCACTCATGTCACATATGCACATCACAAAATGAAAAGTCTTTGTTTGTATTAATTAAACTATAAAAATAAAAGATTATGAGCCATTACCTATATTCATATTTACCCCAAAATGCTACATGCATTTTCACATCAGTCAAAACAAGAGCCTCATGACTGTGCGAATGCAATCTTCCAATCACTCACACATTTCATTTAATTATGAATAACTACATGCATATACATTTAATTATATGCACTCACACTTACTTCCTAGTGAGACAACAAATAAAGCAAGCTTCTGCCATTTCTACTGAAAGGCTGAAATGTAGCTTACCTTAATGAAGCTATATGCAATTGGATTTTTTAATTTGCTTTATTACTATCCATACAGAGTGCATGCCTGAAATATCTAACCTATGAAGAAAATTGTTAAAATGCTACATAGTATGAACAAATGGGTTTTTAACTTAGTGTAACTTTCAGATAAATGATGAAAGATTGCATTTTATGGTACCAGGAATACAAATTAAAGAAATAAATAACATCGGCAATCCCCCTCCGAACAGTTCTTAAGACTTATAAGGATTCCCCTTTGTGTATCCCTCTTTCAAAATATATTTAATTTGTGCATCATGTCTGTTTCCCCATTCTAAACTTTTAAGCACACACATTTCCAAATCACAAATATGCATTAAGCTGCTTAAAAGTGCTAATGAGAGATATAACTGTATTTTTTGTCTGCTTACAGCTTTCCTCTCAAACAAGATGAGTGAATCATGTTAATACTTAAAAATCATACTAAGACTGACTATTTTAACGTTTCATTTCTGTATTCTATTTATTTCCTGTTTCTGAGAAGGTTAAAGGTCATAAGCACTTCCTTTCTTATGAACTGTTGAAAATTAAACCAGACTGCTGCAGTGACATACAGAAGCTTGAGCCAAGTAGGAAAAACACTCTTCAGGCACTTTCAAACATTTAGGCAGGAAGATAAGCTGAAAAGAAAGTCATTAGCAGCAAAAAGGCACGTAATTGCATTCAGCAAGCTGCATTTTTAATGAAAAAATATTTTTAGCAGCATAAAAGTAAAAGGAGGGTTAAATAGCTTTACAAAGGCCTAAGACAAACAAAAACCCATCAAATTCATACAATTCAATTATATTCCCCACAGTTTGTAGCACTGCACATGAACATTATGTTATTTAAATTAATCAGTGACAATAAAACAATCCCCAGGATTCACGAATCCTCAGTGTAAGACTAAAGTAGTCTTACACGGAAACGCCAGTGTAAGAGTAAGATGGCAGCACACCATGCATATTAATGAGGGCGTGCTGCCTCAACTCTAAGGCTAACATGGAACATGCACGAGTGTAGGGGCGTGCCGGACTGCTGAGCAGTCCAAAAAAACACACCCCTGCAAGTCTCACAATAGGGAAATGTCAACTGACATGAGCGAGTCCTCTCAAATGTGTACATACCCAACACTACACTCCCCCACATTCTAAACCCCTGTACAATTATAAAATGTAAAACTTTAATTTTTTTTATTATTCCCAATATAGCTGCCCGTATTTGCATGTGTTTGCGCGGGTTTGCCCATTGCTTAGCTGCAGTTAGCAGTTTAGGCATCGAAGAGGATAATAAGAAACTTATAGGCCAATTAAGCAAAATAGTAATAGCATAGTGGTAGAGCCTTTGCACAAAGAGGAGGCATTCCTGGTTCGAGTCCCACCACTCCCCATTCTAGTTTCTGTTGGAAATCTGTATATAAAAATAATCCCTGACATTTATCATTTAAATTTCAGTAAAAAGTATTGAAATGGCCTATGTAGGAGTGAATACATTTATATATATATATATATATATATATATATATATATATATATATATATATATATATATATCAGAAAGTGAAATGGTTATGCATACTGATGGATGCATAACTAGATGGATGCATAACTAATGTATCTTAAGCAAAGTGAAGCACTGCTAAGCAAAGTTTACCAGTATTAAGCATATTTAAATATAATTGCTCGTAGCTAAGCACTGCTTTAAATAGTGCAATAGCTTTGCGCGGTGCTGCGCATCGCGCAAAAGAGCGCAAACAGCAGATGTTTGCGAGTAGCTGCACACCCCGCTCACCAGCACAACGTCGGGCAACGTTGGGCAATGTAGAGCAACATAGAGCAACGTCGGGCAAAGCTGAGCAAAGTCGGTAAAACACAGCCACACCTCCTAACCGGTCTGGCCAATAGTAAAATAAAAAGCAATGACAGGCCTCGAACCTGGGATACTGTGCACCATAATCACAGTACTGAACCACTAAGCCATGGCAGCATTTCATAATCATGCACTTTCAACACACACATACATATCAATGGAAGTTTACCCATTGCTAAGCAGGTGTGCCTTCAGCTGAGTTTTTTCAAAACTGGCCAATCACAAATAAGTGTGGGAAATGATGCATATTTAAGCTCCATAGGTGGGAATACTTGTCATAACTGGTTGTAGCTCCCATCTGCAGGCAGCAATGGCCGGTGCTGGAGAGGGCTGTCGTTTTTGAGAGCAACGTTGGGGCATTGTGGAGTAAAAAGTAATGGTTTGGCTCCTTGTCCACAATCATGAGGATAGACTCCTGTGGGGCCAGTACCAGGGCAACCAATACAAAGCGGAAGCCTGGGATGGTCTAGCTCATGAACTCACCAGTGCCACAGGTGTCCTCGGACTGGTGAGCAGGTCAGACACCACCACGCAGACCTGAAAAGACGCAAGGCGGATCAACTGGACCAGTGGTCCAGGAGGCCCGTGGGATGGCAAATGCCCCACTACTGAGTAAGTAGCCATGGAATTAAGTATGTAAGAATTGCTATTCTAGTGTATACTATGGATAGGTATGTCTCAATATCACTTCAATTACTTCACAGCTGCAGGTGTCTGTGCTGCAAATCAGCAAGTCTATGCAGATAGGCTGCTAAGGCTGTGCCACCAGGCAGGTTAGTAAGTATTCTGCTTGTACTGTTATGTAAAATAAATGAGAGAGCCTGAAAAAAAGTGTTTAAACACAATAAATAAAGGTATAATAATCTAATAATTATTCTGCATGTACTGTCATATAAAATAAATGAGAGATCCTCTAGAAAACTGTTTTAAGTCTTTAATAAAGGTATAATTCCTGGAGTGTGTCTGTGTCATTTTCTTTGATATGTTGTTGTACCCTTGCATTATAGAAATAGTACTGTTGTATTAAGCGCTGTTAACACACAGTTGGGTAGGCCCATATAAAGTGGATGAAGGGAGTGCCAGTGGCTTTTAAGCATATTCACAGTCCTCAACTGTTGGTTCATGCCCAGCATGTACAGGTTAATCTGGCACATGAGTAGCTTGGTATTGTGTTCTCCAGAAATGTCATTGTGCTGGCAGAAATGTAGGGAGCTGTTAACATATAACTGATAATTTCACCTAAACATATCTAGATAAGTATATGAAAGTAGAGCTGTCAGTGTACCATCTCAGCAGTAGTGTGTCTGAGCAACTCACAAAATATGTAGCAGTAACATCTGCATCCTGAACATTTTGTATGTCAGATACATCCCATGTATATAAAGATTTAGCAAAACCCATTTTACGATCTAAGGACAATTGTATAGTGTAATAATACATGTAGGGGCCATATAACTGCAGTCAATAGGAATGTAGTGTAAACTAGAAGGGTATATAAGTTGTTAATGGAGCTATCATTTTCCACCCTACTGTATGTGCATAAAAATGCAATTCCACACCTCAATGGGTATGTCTAATCTCAAAACATTTGTTGGGACATATGTCCTATTGGTTTATAAATATCTGCATTTATTTCAATGCATGTGCCCTGTTCAAATACCACAATATTGGTGGCCTGTTGCCATCAATTAAACCTGCATGCTGTTGTAATGTCCACTGTTGTCCCATATATGCATGTGTCATGCTTGCTGTTCAACTGTTGGAACTCTGGTGTGTTGGGTTAATGTGAATACTTCTGCATGCTGTTATAATTAATTGGGAATGCTGTTGACTGTTACTAACCCATATTTTCATTAAATCCTCCTAAACATAGAACGTATGGGAAGGTCGGTCCCAGCGGACCCACTTGTCCTACCTCAGCTGGCGATGGCACCTGGCACCAGCAGGTCCGGTGCCCAGCCTGGGACCTCCTCCTCCATTGGCCCTGTGCCACCTTCAGGTGGAAGCACTGCAGGGGATGGGGGTCATCCCCCCGTGCAAGCATGGGCAGAGGAGGGCCACCTATCACCCTCTGAACGGTCCGGGCTGTGGTGCATAGGGAGATTGAGCGTTCTGTCATTGATCCTTTATGCCAGCTTGAGGCACTAGTGGCGTGACTCACAGGTGAGCCTGCCCCTCCTACGCAGCCCCCAGCACAGCCACCCTCTGGGCTGTGAAGGTGCAGTGGTGACTGCCCATGGGTGGGGATCTCAGTTCCACTGCTGCCATCTGTGGGCTCATGGGCTTGCGATTTCCAAACATCCTTCCCTGTCAGTGGTGTTCACCCACCACATGTGTCATATTCCGCCCCTGTATGCGTCTTGTTTGTCTTGTCTGTTAACCTCCCCAACCTACCTCCCCAAATATACATACTTCCCCTACCCCACATTCCACTCTCATCTGAAAAAAAAGAAAAAAAGGGCAATCTGCTCCCAAAAAAAAATTACGTCCCATACATAGCTGCCCATTTTGCACACATGTCCACTGGACACATAAACTGATATTTAATTGGCAGTACAACATACTTTGTTGTCCTCACCCCTCTCACAGGGGTTGAAGGTTTCATATTTCCCTCCAAATTTACTGCATATGCACAGCTGTTGCTGTTAAAGAAATGGGCAGCTATGGGCCTTCCCTACACCTGTCCTGCACATCCCGAGCTGTTTTCCCTACTGTCTTCCCCTCTTTGTGCCCCGTTTTCACCACTTTCCAATCTCCCCATTTTCTTTTCTTTCAAAGAAATGAGCGCTGGGGTTCGCGGGAGTAAGCACTTTTAAGCAGTAGTTAGTGGGTTTGCGCGAGTGTGCGCTTGTGTGCGCTTAGCTAAGCATCGCACAAACCTGCACAAACCTGCTTACAACTGCTTAAAAGTGCCATAGTCACTCTGTATGTCAGGGCCCTTGTTCTGCTCAGCAGCAAAATAAAACACCTCTGTCAGCCACAAACCTCGGACCTTGTACACACTAGACTGCATGAAGTACCACTAAGCCATGGTAAACATACAACAAATTGATGCTGAAATAAATATATCATGCATCAGAATGAGTGAATGTAATGGACAAATAAGAATGCCATAACACAAATACTGTTCTGTGGATCTTTACCAGCACTTCTTGTGGAAATGCATTACATGACTGTGAAAAGAGAACCAGCCATTCTAGCAAGAAATAATGTTACAGCAGCACTTTACAACCCCCACACAGTATCATAGCAGGATAAACACTAGCATATCTGATTAGGGCAGAGGCCATACTTCCCAACTGTGACTAATTTTCAGGCATGTCCCTGATTTTGAAACAGGTTTTAGCTGTGTCCCTCTTAAACCCCCTGAAAGGTACTGACAGGCAGAAAGGTGGGGAATTACACTTAATGAATAATGACAATAGTAAGAGTTAGACACTGCTTGTACTTCAGGAAATGTGTATTAATCCATACGCTCTGGTTCTCTCAAAGTCTCAACTTAATGTCTCTAATATTGTAAAGGTGTACCTCACTTCTACCTACTTTTCCCTGAGTCTGTTCAAATATGTACCTGAGTGTTTGAGAGGCCTGGCAGAGGCAGAAACACACAGGCATATCAGCTATTCTGCTGTTACACACTGTGCAAATAGCTTTGGAAGGAGTTCCACAAGCATACCCTTATGTAGGAGTACAACACTGAAATACCAAGGGATGTAGCCATGTACTGGTAGCATCCAACTGTGACAATGCCATTGTTCCAGTGCTGAAAAGACCGGTGTGGTGCACAGACAAAGAATAACAGGCTAACCTCTGGCTACCATCTGGATAGGTCCACAGTTGGGAGCTACGCAGACAGACTACTTGCCTTGGTAAACTAACAGATACACAGCAACCCTTTAAGTCCAGCTAGATAAAGTTCACACATTAATACATAATGCTCTCTGTTCTTCTGCACCCCTACCCAAATGTACACTATACCTGTGTGTTCAGGGTCCACCAAGGATGTAGGTAGACATGCTCAGTACTAAAATTTGTCCAGTTTCCTTGAGCAGCCTGTGCTAATGTCAACACTAAAAAAGCACAAGCTGTTCAAAAGTGAGTAAATTAATATTCACAGTATAGCAGTTCACAAACAGTTCATGTGCCAAATGAATACATCTCAATAACTACTTTTGTATGGCAGTTAATTGTATAAGTAGAAAAGAAATTACATACTCCCATGTATCTTGTGTTAGCATTTGTAGGGGTGAGTACAATTCTACACTGACAACTGTGTAGTGGAAGTGGCAACATTCAGGTCTGAGTACAACATTTAAATCACTGGCTACACCCCTAGCTTCAGATATAAGAACTATATCAACCTTCTGACTTACACAACGGTGTCCACAGCAAACAAGCATGGGTCCCACTTTGGAAAGCTGAAAGGGCTACGCCTACCTGACATAGCAATTCATAGCATTGGGTTGCTATGACAGTGAGTACTGCAATTACCACACAGCAGGCTGCATGCAATTCCCAAATGGTGGCCACCAATTGGTGCAGAGGCCATCACATGCACATGTGCAGATACCTATAAAAGTAGGTTGTACTTGCTGGCCACACATGCAATCATCCCATTGCAGATGCTGAGAAAGAGACAGAGACAGAGAGAGAGACACACACACACACACCCACCCACACCAGGGGAAAAAAAAGCCAAAGACACACCAAACTGAAAACTACAAACACATACAAAGTAAAGATATGTAATAGATATGTACTTACTGGCAGGTAGTAGATGTATTTGAAGACTACTCTACATATTTTGAAACATCAATATGTGGCAGCAGTACGTATCTATGCACAGATGCCCTGCATAACTACTGCCATGGACAAATCAGTGTGTAGCTGTGTGCAGTGGGACATAACTGTGATATATGTAGCTCAGCATTAAATGTCAAACATCTGAACCATGTTATCTGTGGTCTGTACAGTAGTGTGGACAATGGCTGTTTGGGGGAGTAACGCATACAGCTATATAACCATGGATGTGACAGAGTAACACATGCATGATAGTCATATCAAAGTGCAGCTTAGCATTGGCAACTGCTGTCCCAGGCTAGAATGCTAATCTAGCATTTGCAGCTATGTATACGCCCTCTAATATTACTGTGTGCTCACATGTGACACCTGTTCATGTTGCAGCAAGGCCCAACAGGTCAGCCATGAGGTCCAGGGACTTACAACAGTGTGAACCTTGTGTGTGTATGGCACACACATATGGAGAGATATATCAGTGTTACATATATTAGCATCTGTACATGTGCATAGAGCAAGGGACATACTGCAACTGTTTCTGAAGGGAGGTCATATATATGTTGGTGAAGGTTGTTATGTGCATATATGTATGTAGGTAGTAGTGTGTGGCAAACAAGACAGCATACAGTGCTGGTATATGACATGTGGTGGTTAAACGCTGTGGGTGTGATTTGTTAGGTTTGCAGTGTTGCAACCAGTGAGGCCCTCTAAAGCCACATGGGCTGAGAACACCTTCAATGCATTTGGCACAAGACTGTGCAATATCATTACATAACTGTATACCTCGCATACTTCGCATAATTGATATTCCCATCATGAAAGGTGTACTGTATATGTGCCTATATGTATATCTATATGTACACCAATGGATGTTTATATGTATGTGTATATATATATATATATATATATATATATATATATATATATATATATATATATATATATATATATATATATATATGTGTATAGAGAGAGAGAGAGAGACAGAGTCATATTTACTGCGACAGATGCCTGGTGACAAAGTCATGGCCTCAAGCTCAATATCGGAAATTTATTGGCATCCCTTTTGCTAAAAACTCTGTACCCATGAACTACCACATAGGTGGTAGTCGACTTAACACCGAAAGTGTGACAAGAGACCATGGGACACAGGTGGACAGTAGTCTCCCCTTTGATAATCACAGTGCCACACTAGTCATGTAATCTGTCTACATGGCACACCTCATCACAAAAGCTGTGTCATCCAGGGAAAAAGAGGTCAGTGTTCCCCTCTACTCATCATTCACAAAACCCATTATAGAGTACAATGCCCCTTCTGGTATGTACCTCACAAGACAGCTGCAGCAACTGGAAAGGCCACAGACATACCTCACAAAGAGTAATACTGTCCTCAAACAGATGACCTATGCAGACCGTCTCACAAAACCACAGCTAGACTGTGTCGCATACCGGCAACCCAGAGGTGACCTCTGCCTAACATACAAAGCTATGTCAAACCCAGAGCTGTTGGACATGCTCCACGTAAACAGATCACAATCCCTATTAGCTACATGCTCTAGGGACCTAAACCTTGTCACCTCAATAAACAGAACATGCTGGAGGGATATCTCAGAGACATCCCATACTCTGGAACAAAATACCTATCAATAGCAAACAAAGCTCCTCAGTAGCACTTGTCATGAAAAGTCTTGATGACTGGATGGGAGATAGGAAATACACTCCGGGAATCACCTCTGTGGCTCTGCTTGACAGGGGCACATGAAATTAAGTTACTTGGGTGTCAAAGGCCAGGGCACTGTCTGGCTAGGCTTCTATAGGCCCTAGGGCCAATAACCTATTACATACCTATGAATCAATACACACCCACATGTACTTGTTGCAATAATTGCTATGTGAGGTTGACTGAGTGTGATGGCGAATGTGTTGGTGAATGTGTCACAGTTGTGTATATGTGGGATAGCTTAGTGGGAAACTGTTTCTGTCATGGTATTATGTGTCCTAGCTCTGATCCCAGCAAAAGATGTGTATGCTATTGGTAGCCAGAAAAAGCAGTATGGCATACAGTCTGACGTAGTCCCTTTGTGTTAACTGGGGTGTGCCATTGGAGGATAAAGCAGTACATGTATGCTCATTGATTGGTACTGCTGGTGAATCAAACCCCTGTATGAACTGTAGTATTACCTGAAGCTGTAGACCTAAACAGCACAGTATGGTGTATGTCCACATTGCTTGGAAACACTGTTTTGTGTGTTCCCTGTAGTCCTCACAGATTACATACCTCAGGCATAAGGGTTTGTAAGTACTGACACACAGTACTGTATGGTACACATGTAAAGCTCATCTGGGTTGCCATATCTCTGCGTCCTATATGTATGTCTGATGTGTGTGGGTATGTCTGTAACATGCCCTCGGTCATATGTGTGTTACAGGATATAAGTGCATAACTAGCAACATGTATAGTCTAGTACAGCAGTATGCCACCTATATTCATGAATGTGCACATATTGTAGGCAGGGGTTTTCCATCAACAACTAGTGTGGTATACTGGTAATACTGTAGCTGGACTTTACAATCATTGCAATGGATTACATATTTCGTTATGCATTAGCTTGATATATACCTCCTGTGGCTGGGTGGTGCATTGTATCACATACAGTGTGCCATGTACTGTTGCATAGTCTTACATAGTGGTTTCTCTTTGTTGCTGTGCAGAAAACGTTATAATATATAGAGCATGGCAGGCACTGTCAGGCAGTTGTGGGTTGAGCACTGATATGTGGTATTGACAGTGTGTATCTCCTAGCAATAGCATAAAAATGGAAAGAGACCACCACGAAGGATTCACTGTTTATTAGAGAGAAAATAACATAAAAGATGAGCGCTTTTGCATGCACTAATGCATGCTTCTTCAGATCTAATACATAAAGGAGCAAGCTTCATTTATATACCTAGCTAAAGTAGCTACTCCTACCAAAAAATCAATTGGTCAATCAAACAATTGAACAATTAATTAATCAGTTCACTCCTTTCAATGGATACAACTGCACCTATAATATTCATCCAATGTTAAAAAAGTAGTATATATACATATTTTTAGTACCAAACCCACTTAAAAATCACTTAAAAAATCACTTAAAAAACCACTTAGAAACTTAGGAGCTAGCTATCTAGCAATTAACTTGTGTCATGAAACATAAAAGATCATAAAAACACTACAAATAACTCCACAGCCCCTAAAATACTAAGAAATCTTTGTTACAATCACATGATAACAA